>NC_091212.1:5055027-5152527 GCF_040958095.1 Procambarus clarkii | reverse complement strand
TATATATATATATATATATATATATATATATATATATATATATATATATATATATATATATATATATATATATATATATTATTAATGATATATATACATATATACACACAGAAACAAAGATTCTTCTATATAGACATTAGAGAAGATTCAGCGGTATGCCATGCACCAGGCTCTCCGCTGTTTTCATTATTCGTCATATCCGACTCTGCTATGTGATGCACATGTATTCTTGCTTCACCACCCTGTAATGAAATATTGTTTGTTACTAATTGTTTTCAATAATACATTATTTTATTTTATAATATTTAATTTATTAATTAAAAACCCTTTCCATATTATAGAAAAAAACTAAAACAAGAATCTATATAAAACTATAGAATAGAATAGACTAATAGAATAGAATATATATATCATATATATATTTATATAAATAAATATATATATATATAAATATATGTATATATATTTATATATATATATATATTATTATATCCTGTATTATTCCAGCCCATTATTAGAGATAGTAGCCACCTCTTATTTTGGTTTTCTTTCATTATTAGTGCTCAGAAAATTAAATATATCTACATATTTAGTCAAAATCAATTACATTATTTTATCTTATTCATAGCATAAATGTTCACAAAGATTACTAAAAAGAGATTGAATTAGACTACAGCAAATTGGCAAACTTTACCTTGTATCTGTTTCCACCGTGTTTGTTTGGGGCGTTCTTCAACATATCAGCAATACTTGTCTCAACATCTCTTTCAGTTGCATTAGTGTGGGTGTTGATACAGGCTTCTGGAAAGTTATAAGAATTAATTAATATATATAATTATAATTCTTTTTGTCAGGAGACAAGAAGCCACAGAGTAATAACATTGTTGGCTTTTATTTAGGTGTTCCCCTGTTCTCCAGTCTTCCTCCGTCCCCTCGTCCCCTTTGTCCTCCCCAGCATTCTCCATTCCCCTGTCCCCTCGTCCTCCCCACCATTACCCTCTCCTCTGTTCCCTCGTCTTCCCCACCATCCCCCCTGTCGTCCTCCCCACCATTCTAAACTACCTCATCCCATGCATTCCATGATGGTCTGATGCTTCCATCTGAAAATTGGGAACATCAAAAGATCTGACTTTCCCAATTTTCTGATGGGAACATCAAATGATCTGATATTCCCATCACTGAAAAATAAAAACAGATAAAAAAAATGATATGAAAAAATAGAAAATAAAATATACTCATGAAATGAACAGAATGGTTAACAACGCAGCTCAATTGCAATGCAATGTCACAATAACATTTAAATATACTTTAAGATATAATCTAGAAGAAAATAAGGATATTGAAACGGTTCATGAACTCTATTTCAATAAAGGACACTATGGGGAACTTTGAAAAATAGTTATTGAGTATAATTAGACAGACTTGTTGCTAGGCAGAGGAGTAATGAGATATATGGCAAATTTTGCAAAATATACAATGAAGGTACACAAACATTCATACCCAAACAAAGCAAAATGCTAGGTAAGAACAAAGCATTTGGCCCGTAGGAGAAAGGAGATACCCACAAGACTAGAATACAAGTCATTAACAAGCATGCAAGTATAATACATAATACATGCAGACATATATATAATCCAAAAAAATGTCAAATTTACGTACTTATTATTACATTACAAATATCCAAGGTTTTGAAGACACGTTTCCTCTTGCGCCCAACGAGTGAATACTGAGACCAGACCCCATAGGTCCCTATCCTCCTCATCATTCGTCTCACTGTGTCTCCACAGCTTGCACCGCCCATTTGAGACAGCGTCTGGACCTGTTAAAATAATGCATAAGCTGTAAGGTAATAGAGAATAATATATATCTTTCAATCTCAACATTAGATTTTCTAATTTCCAACTGTATTAAATAAATAGCATTAAAATATTTTCCTTCTTAACTATTACAAAAATCAACGAATTTGAGTAACTTTTGCTTTTGTTTTATTTGTACCTTAAACATAACACTGAACAATCAATTATGTGCCACCCCACCTTCCTTCATCTGCAAAAAAACTAATCAAAAGACATATGTACAAGGCTAAAAAAATTCAGCAACACTTACCATACTCAGGCTAAAAGAATTAAGCAACACTTACCTAACTCTTTTTATATTCACTGTTAACTTTTAGCTCATGTGACAGACTTTCCACCTGCTCAACAGTTTCAAGTGGGGATGGAAGAATGTCTTCCAGGATTGGTATATCTCCATGTGTTTTTGACATATGGGTTTCCGTCATTTTGACAATATTCAGGAATTTTGCAAAAATAATGGCATTTACTATTTTTAAAAGATTATTAGCAAATTTACAGAAATGGTGCATTCGGAAGACAAAACCGTGGTAGACATGGTTGGAACAAGTTAGGTGAGAGGGTGGTGGAGGCCAAAATCATAATCATAATCATCTGTATCAAACCTTATTACAGGTAAAACCAGTAGGCAGTCTACTGTATTTTATCAAACCGTTATTAGTATAATAGATCTCGTAATAATTTTGCAAAAATAATGGCATTTACTATTTTTAAAAGATTATTAGCAAATTTACAGAAATGGTGCATTCGGAAGACAAAACCGTGGTAGACATGGTTGGAACAAGTTAGGTGAGAGGGTGGTGGAGGCCAAAACCATAATCATAATCATCTGTATCAAACCTTATTACAGGTAAAACCAGTAGGCAGTCTACTGTATTTTATCAAACCGTTATTAGTATAATAGATCTCGTAATAATTTTGCAAAAATAATGGCATTTACTATTTTTAAAAGATTATTAGCAAATTTACAGAAATGGTGCATTCGGAAGACAAAACCGTGGTAGACATGGTTGGAACAAGTTAGGTGAGAGGGTGGTGGAGGCCAAAACCATAATCATAATCATCTGTATCAAACCTTATTACAGGTAAAACCAGTAGGCAGTCTACTGTATTTTATCAAACCGTTATTAGTATAATAGATCTCGTAATAATTTTGCAAAAATAATGGCATTTACTATTTTTAAAAGATTATTAGCAAATTTACAGAAATGGTGCATTCGGAAGACAAAACCGTGGTAGACATGGTTGGAACAAGTTAGGTGAGAGGGTGGTGGAGGCCAAAACCATAATCATAATCATCTGTATCAAACCTTATTACAGGTAAAACCAGTAGGCAGTCTACTGTATTTTATCAAACCGTTATTAGTATAATAGATCTCGTAATAATTTTGCAAAAATAATGGCATTTACTATTTTTAAAAGATTATTAGCAAATTTACAGAAATGGTGCATTCGGAAGACAAAACCGTGGTAGACATGGTTGGAACAAGTTAGGTGAGAGGGTGGTGGAGGCCAAAACCATAATCATAATCATCTGTATCAAACCTTATTACAGGTAAAACCAGTAGGCAGTCTACTGTATTTTATCAAACCGTTATTAGTATAATAGATCTCGTAATAATTTTGCAAAAATAATGGCATTTACTATTTTTAAAAGATTATTAGCAAATTTACAGAAATGGTGCATTCGGAAGACAAAACCGTGGTAGACATGGTTGGAACAAGTTAGGTGAGAGGGTGGTGGAGGCCAAAACCATAATCATAATCATCTGTATCAAACCTTATTACAGGTAAAACCAGTAGGCAGTCTACTGTATTTTATCAAACCGTTATTAGTATAATAGATCTCATAATAATTTTGCAAAAATAATGGCATTTACTATTTTTAAAAGATTATTAGCAAATTTACAGAAATGGTGCATTCGGAAGACAAAACCGTGGTAGACATGGTTGGAACAAGTTAGGTGAGAGGGTGGTGGAGGCCAAAACCATAATCATAATCATCTGTATCAAACCTTATTACAGGTAAAACCAGTAGGCAGTCTACTGTATTTTATCAAACCGTTATTAGTATAATAGATCTCGTAATAATTTTGCAAAAATAATGGCATTTACTATTTTTAAAAGATTATTAGCAAATTTACAGAAATGGTGCATTCGGAAGACAAAACCGTGGTAGACATGGTTGGAACAAGTTAGGTGAGAGGGTGGTGGAGGCCAAAACCATAATCATAATCATCTGTATCAAACCTTATTACAGGTAAAACCAGTAGGCAGTCTACTGTATTTTATCAAACCGTTATTAGTATAATAGATCTCGTAATAATTTTGCAAAAATAATGGCATTTACTATTTTTAAAAGATTATTAGCAAATTTACAGAAATGGTGCATTCGGAAGACAAAACCGTGGTAGACATGGTTGGAACAAGTTAGGTGAGAGGGTGGTGGAGGCCAAAACCATAATCATAATCATCTGTATCAAACCTTATTACAGGTAAAACCAGTAGGCAGTCTACTGTATTTTATCAAACCGTTATTAGTATAATAGATCTCGTAATAATTTTGCAAAAATAATGGCATTTACTATTTTTAAAAGATTATTAGCAAATTTACAGAAATGGTGCATTCGGAAGACAAAACCGTGGTAGACATGGTTGGAACAAGTTAGGTGAGAGGGTGGTGGAGGCCAAAACCATAATCATAATCATCTGTATCAAACCTTATTACAGGTAAAACCAGTAGGCAGTCTACTGTATTTTATCAAACCGTTATTAGTATAATAGATCTCGTAATAATTTTGCAAAAATAATGGCATTTACTATTTTTAAAAGATTATTAGCAAATTTACAGAAATGGTGCATTCGGAAGACAAAACCGTGGTAGACATGGTTGGAACAAGTTAGGTGAGAGGGTGGTGGAGGCCAAAACCATAATCATAATCATCTGTATCAAACCTTATTACAGGTAAAACCAGTAGGCAGTCTACTGTATTTTATCAAACCGTTATTAGTATAATAGATCTCGTAATAATTTTGCAAAAATAATGGCATTTACTATTTTTAAAAGATTATTAGCAAATTTACAGAAATGGTGCATTCGGAAGACAAAACCGTGGTAGACATGGTTGGAACAAGTTAGGTGAGAGGGTGGTGGAGGCCAAAACCATAATCATAATCATCTGTATCAAACCTTATTACAGGTAAAACCAGTAGGCAGTCTACTGTATTTTATCAAACCGTTATTAGTATAATAGATCTCGTAATAATTTTGCAAAAATAATGGCATTTACTATTTTTAAAAGATTATTAGCAAATTTACAGAAATGGTGCATTCGGAAGACAAAACCGTGGTAGACATGGTTGGAACAAGTTAGGTGAGAGGGTGGTGGAGGCCAAAACCATAATCATAATCATCTGTATCAAACCTTATTACAGGTAAAACCAGTAGGCAGTCTACTGTATTTTATCAAACCGTTATTAGTATAATAGATCTCGTAATAATTTTGCAAAAATAATGGCATTTACTATTTTTAAAAGATTATTAGCAAATTTACAGAAATGGTGCATTCGGAAGACAAAACCGTGGTAGACATGGTTGGAACAAGTTAGGTGAGAGGGTGGTGGAGGCCAAAACCATAATCATAATCATCTGTATCAAACCTTATTACAGGTAAAACCAGTAGGCAATCTACTGTATTTTATCAAACCGTTATTAGTATAATAGATCTCGTAATAATTTTGCAAAAATAATGGCATTTACTATTTTTAAAAGATTATTAGCAAATTTACAGAAATGGTGCATTCGGAAGACAAAACCAATTTTTCACTTTTGACAATTGAGCACCTGCTACATCCAGATTCTAGGGAGGAAAGGAAGGACGATCTTACTGGATCCCATAGCCTCTCCGAGGCACAAACCAGGCTTTTACATAACCCCCCCCCCTGCACCCGAGCTTTTTAAAATAGTAAATGCCATTATTTTTGCAAAATTATTACGAGATCTATTATACTAATAACGGTAAATAAATAATAAATAGTAAATAAATCAAAATCAGTTACATTATTTTATCTTATTCATAGCATAAATGTTCTCGAAGATTACTAAAAAGAAATTGAATTAGACTACAGCAAATTGGCAAACTTTACCTTGTATCTGTTTCCACCGAGTTTGTTTGGGGCGTTCTTCAACATATCAGCAATACTTGTCTCAACATCTCTTTCAGTTGCATTAGTGTGGGTGTTGATACAGGCTTCTGGAAATTTATAAGAATTAATTAATATATATAATTATAATTCACTTTGCTATTCCCCATTCCACAGTCCTCTCGTCCTTCCCACTTCCCTGTCCCCACATCATCCCCACTATTCCCACTTCCCTGTCCCATCGTCCTCCTTACCATTTTCCCCTCCCCTGTCCTTCTTCCTCCCCCACCATCTCCCATTCACCTGTCCCTTTGTCCTCCCCAGCATTCCCCTGTCCCCACCATCCCCAACTCCCCAGTCCCCTCGTCCTCCCCACCATTACCCTCTCCTCTGTCCCCTCGTCTTCCCCACCATACCCCCCTCTCGTCCTCCCCACCATTCCAAACTACCTCATCCGATGCATTCTATAATGGTCTGATGCTTCCATCAGAAAATTGGGAACATCAAATGATCTGATATTCCCATCACTGAAAAATAAGAACAGCTAAAAAAAATGAAATGAAAAAAATAAAAAAATAAACTATACTCATGAAATGAACAGTATGGTAAACAACACAGCTCAATTTCAATGCAATGTCACACAAAATTATTAAATCGAAATGAAAATAAATTGAAATCTATGAAAATTCAAATTATCAATACAATCGGAAATATTGAAATAATATCGCAACATAATATAGTGTGGGTTGCTCTTACGTGCAACAGACGGTGCTGTTTTTCAAAAAAGGCATGGTTTTACCTGTCACAAGTGTGGCATCTATATTTATACTCACGAAATGAACGGTATGGTAAACAACATAGCTCAATTGCAATGCAATGTCACAATAACATTTAATAACAATAATAACAATAACATTTAAATATACTTTAAGATATAATCTAGAAGAAAATAAGAACATTGAAACGGTTCATGAACTCGATTTCAATAAAGGACACTATGGGGAACTTTGAAAAACAGTTAATGAGTATAATTAGACAGACTTGTTGCTAGGCAGAGGAGTAAATAATGAGATATATGGCAAATTTTGCAAAATATACGGCACACAAACATTCATACCCAAACAAAGCAAAATGCTAGGTAAGAACAAAGCAGTTGGCCCGTAGGGGAAAGGAGATACCCACAAGACTGGAATACAAGTCATTAACAAGCACACAAGTACTACACTACACAACAACCGCACTACTACCAGAACTGGACGAATCACTACCAAAACAACACATTGCACATCACTACCAAAACAACACAACACAACACAAGCATTGGCAAAGAATTATAGACCAGTTGCACTAACATCCCACATAATAAAATTATTTGAGAGTGATCAGGAGTCAGATTACTAGTTTTATAGAGACCAATGACCTCCACAATCCAGGCCAACAAGGATTTAGAGCAGTTTCTATGATCGAGCCACTGAGATCTATAAAGAATTCTGATCAAGAAAGAGATCTAGGGGTGGTTTTAGATAGAAAACTATAACCTGAGGATCATATTAAGAACATTCTGCGAGGGGCCTATGCTACACTTTTTAACTTTAGAATTGCTTTTAAATACATAGGTCAAAAAGTTTTAAAAGTTTTAAAAGTTTTTTAAACCTCTCGTGTATCATGAGTGTGGAAAAGCTTCAGATGGTGCATTCAGATGATGAACATTACCTAGTTCCTTCATCTGGGAAGAATGAACACATATTGGTGCATTCGGATGATAAAAACTAACTACTGTAGTTTAATTGATCAACAGACTGTATATCATATGCAGACTGTATGTGGATCTGCGGGCCACTCCAAACAACAGCCTGGTGGACCAAGCTCCACCAGGGCTAAAGCACAAAGTGATATAGATGTGATAGAGAAACTAGGTCAAATGGAGGAGTAGGTCTGTATATTAAACAGCACCTGACGTGCACAGAGCTACTAAACTCAATGTGGTGGTAGAGTGGTGGGGGGGGGGGGAAACATTGCAGAAAAAAACAAAAATACAATTTGGTCAACAAAACAGCATTCTTTAAAATAGAAGACATGGGTTGTCATTTTGGGGGTAAGGTAGGTTACATTGAGTTAATTAGTTAGTACTTAGTTTTTATCTTAAACTGGTTGGGAGAGGTACAGTGTTGCTGTGCTGGTGAAAGAACACCTAAAGGTAAATTAAATAATGATTGCGAATCCACAAGAAGTTGACATAATATCGCTAGAGATCTGCAATCAGGATGATAAACTTTCCTTAAAGAATTTGACAAACACTTGCTGATAGGACATGAAGTAAATGAAATGTATGTCAAGTTTTGTGAAATATATGATAAAAGCACAACAAAATTTGTACCAAAGGAGAGATGCAGAACTAGGAAAAGGGGTTTGTTCAACAGAAATTGCGAGAGGGCCTGAGACCCAAACACACACAAATGGAATCAATATATAGCAAGAGGCCAAACCCCCAAACATACAAGCGATGCAAAGATGCGAGAAACAGCAGCAGCATTAAGGAGAGGGACTTAAGGACCATAAATAAAGTGTGAAAATAAACTCGAGTAAATTTTTTTAACTACTCTCGACAGTGAAGAAAAACAAATATTCAGACGATTTGTGTTAGAATCATTAATCTTACACTTTCGGTCATATTCAACAACACAAATACATACACACACATTCCTGTTGCTGTAGCAAGTGAAGAATTACACACACAGATCACAATAACGTGATGCATCAAATGAACAAATCCACAAGGGCCGTGACGAAGATTCGAACCTGCGTCCGGGAGCATCCCAGACACTGCCTTAATCGACTGAGCTACAACAGGGTAAAAGGGTTGAAACCGAAGTTCTACTGAACTTACTGGATCCCATAGCCTCTCCGAGGCACAAACCAGGCTTTTACACAACCCCCCCCCCCCCCTGCACCCGAGCTATGTCAACAGGCCGTTCTCCCTCTTCGCCCTTCCGAATGCACCATATCAGTAAATTTTTTAATAATCTTTTAAAAATAGTAAATGCCACTATTTTTGCAAAATTATTACGAGATCTATTATTCTATAGAATAATGCATATAAATGCATATATGCATATAAATACAAAACAAATACAAAACAAGTAAATGTAAATAATTTTACCTTGCACCTAGATCCACCAAGCCTGTATGGCGCGCGTTTCAGTACTTCGGAAATCTAGAACTATCTTGAATCTCTAATCTGCAATGAAACAATACATATTATTGCACTTACCAAAACATGGATGAATGTAGAAAATACAGAACTATTAGCTGAATATCAAATAAATGGATTTAATCTATTTCACACAGATAGATATATTACACCGTGTATATTAGGTAATACCTAACATACACGCCTCCACACACACTACATTTGAAATGTAGTCTCAAAAAGACTACATTTCAACAGCAAAGATTACTCCATAAAAAAATAATTAAATTATTGACCAACATGAGAGAGGGTTAGCCAACATGAGGGTTGTGTTGATTGCCTGAAAATATTTAAATTGTGTAATGTATTGAATGGCATTTTTCAAGTTACAAAATTTTTTAAATTACTGAACTAGGTTCTAGGCTTTGCTAGGCTTAATTCAATTATTACAGATAAGCCTAACCTAGCCTAGAACCCAGTGGGTTTTCTTCCTATTGGGGAGTGTTGTACATGCCTCGCCTCCACATACACACTAGCACAGCCAGGCCTCGCCTCCACATACACACTAGCACAGCCAGGCCTCGCCTCCACATACACCAGCACTGCCAGGCCTCGCCTCCACATACACACTAGCACAGCCAGGCCTCGCCTCCACATACACACTAGCACAGCCAGGCCTCGCCTCCACATACACCAGCACTGCCAGGCCTCGCCTCCACATACACCAGCACTGCCAGGCCTCGCCTCCACATACTCACCAGCACAGCCAGGCCTCGCCTCCACATACACCAGCACTGCCAGGCCTCGCCTCGCCTCCACATACACCAGCACTGCCAGGCCTCGCCTCCACATTTAAACCAACCAAGCCCACAAATACGTTAACATGGACCAGCATTACACCGTCTAACATACTCTGTCAGATGTAACAACTAAATTTGTGAATTCAAGACCAAATCTATTGTATAACACAGTGTTAGTACGAGAAAAACATTACTTACATTCGAAGCCGTGTTTTAAAATGGGGGCGGTCTTGTACTGACGCTCCAAACTGTGTGTTCGTTTGCGTATGATGAACGTGTGACAATTTACTACAACAATTATTTAATTATTCTTATTCTTTATTTTAATATGTTTAGGGTACATGAAATTTCAAACTTATTTGCACACAATAATATAATTGCATTGTCATAACCTTTATATATTACGGAAAATACGATGACATGAACGAAGTCAAAGTGAAGTTGAAGTCAAAGTCATTCGCCGAACGTATTAGTCATTTTTTTTCTCCCAAACGATAGGGGTAACAAATCCACAGAGAATATAAGAAATTGAAATTGAAATTGAAATTGAAATAAGTTTAGAGAGAATATAAGTGTACAGTAAAGTCAATTTTATTCAGGAAAGTACATACATAGTTGATTTACAAACATAATGTTGGATTTATAGATACAGCTAGTGCATACAATACCTAAAGCCACTATAGTAGGCCTATAGCATTTCAGGCAACCGGGCAGTATATATGGACCCCTTACTCAAATCTCTGAATATGTTAGATATTAAGTCCCTGCACATACTCTCATGTGTATTTTATATATATAAAACGCTGCACTGTAATGTCAATCCTGACCTTAAAAGCTTCCTAGAAGGTTGTAACAGATCCCATGAGCACCACACCAGAAACAAATACCTATTTGATATTCCAAGAGTACGACTTAGTCAAACTAGAAATGCTTTACAAATCAAGAGACCTCGAATGTGGAATGACCTTCCCAATTATGTTAAAAACTGTACCTCTCCCAACCAGTTTAAGATAAATAAAGATAAATTTATAAGTTAAGAAAAATTCCACAAATCAACAACCCTGTTACTGACCCTGTATTTACCCAAGTCTTTCCTAAATCTAAACTTATCCAATTTATACCCATTGTTTCGTGTTCTATCTTGTGTTGACAATTTTAATACCCTATTAATATCCCCTTTGTTATATCTATTCAGGAAATTGTGGTTGATCTCGAACCCATTGATAATGTGACGACTTATACAGAATTTTGTAACTATATCATCAAGATTGTAACCAGCTTAGCTAAATGTAGTGTGGGGTTCAGTCCCTAAGCCCATATATGTGCCTCTCTAACCATTTAGGTTACAGGGCAAAAACATAAAAACAAAGGTAACTGCAGAAGGCCTATTGGCCCATACCAGGCAGCTCCTATCTATAACAGATAAACACTAAGTACTACCTAATTAACTCAATGTAACCTACCAACCTAACCCCCAAAATGTCAATCCATATCTTTTATTTTAAACAATGCTGTTTTGTTGACCAAATTGTATTTTTACTCTTTTTCTGTCATGTTTCTCCCACCCCTGTTTTTTCCCTTTTTTCTTATTTTTTCTCAACATAATTCATACTTTAATTATGCGGATCAGGACATCACCTGATCAAACACATCAAACATCGTTTGACCACCATCAAACACACACATTTCGTGTGTGTTTGACGCTCACTGATATGTACCAGCGTTGTTTTATATATGGTGCTATTCTATCTTACGCTTTGTTGCTCTTTTTTACCTACGGGCTCATAGAACATTCTATTGCGAAAACATTGGCACAAAATGAATGACGTACATACAATAATAATGTCAGGACAGTGATATAATTATAAACTTTCAAAGCACTGTATCGCCCATGTGTCGTCTTGTCACCAATACTGGGTAACAGTTCCGCCACTTCCCACACTCTTGCGGGTGGGCAGCGACCATTATTCTACGTTTATATTCATATCACCGTGTTGGGAATTTCATTGCGAGTACATTGATACCAAAATTAACGCTGTAGGACAAGTGTGGAAGTGATAACAATCCCAAGAGTAAAAACATTTTGTTGCTCTTGGGCACTCACGGCGAGTCATCTACGTAGGTATTTATTGGGTGCTGGTATTCATATAACTTTTGGTGACCGTTTTTGCTGATTTTCTTCTAGAGAATGTTATTGCGAACACGTTGGTACCAAAATGAAATACATAGCTCGAGAACTAAGGTCAGGAGAGTAAAAAGAGTATACACATTTTTGTTTTGACGCTTAATTAAGGTTATTGTGAGTACTCATCGCCTGCCTAGAAACTGGAACTAGTAATTCCATCTATCATACATATCATACAAGAGGAGCCACACATCTATGGATCATCCAATAAAATCAGCAGACTTCTAGATGTTACTACTGCTCGGCTTAGACTCGGTTACAAGTATCTCTGGGAATTCTCATTATCTGCTGATGTAGACCTGACCAAATGTAAACTGTGTCAACAAAATTATTCGCACACCCTCCGTCACTATGTGATGGAGTGCGAAAAGATACATGAATTTAGAGACAATTCTATAACCAATGTTCCAGCGATGTGTCAATATTTCATTCAAAATGATCTGCTACCAGAAATTTTAGCCAAATATCCCCAGTTTGCTAACTGTAGATAACAACTAAGTGATTGTAACCTATCCACCGCTGCCCACTGGATGGGGGGCGGTGTGCAGGACAAACATATAAATTTTGATACTAGCTCTCCACATATGTCAGTTGCTTAATTTAGAACCTGTACTTGAGGTCGATCTCGAACCCATTGTTGATGTGATGACTTATATTGAATTTTGTAACTAGCTCATCAAGATTGTAACTTGCTTAGCTAAATGAATTGTGGGGTTCAGTCCCTGAGCCCATTATGTGCCTCTGTAACCCTTTCCACAACCGCCCACAAGATGGGTATGGGGTGCATAATGGGGTGGGGTGTCTTGGCCAAACGTGCCACATCAAAACCACAAGTTGACATTGAATGTGAATTAACAATGAGACAAGTAAGATTTATACTAATACATTTATACTAACTCTGTTGAGCGTTGACCATTTATACATCAAATCTGTTGATGTGAGCACTTTAGTTTAGTCTGCCGTTTAAAGAAAAAAAGAGCATATCAATGGTATATCACAGAAAACGAATTTATCATAAACTCATGTATTTGTCTTATCATATTGAACTGCATTCATATTTTTAATATATAACAATATGAATATACAAATTTCTGTAAATCCCCTACCTTGTTGGAATCTGTGGAAATGAATGAGCAAATGTGCTGGCTGAAGGCGCTGAAGGAAACCACATTGGTTTCATTTTGGATACAAATGTCCATGGAAATTCAAAATGGAAACTAATTATATAGTTGAACCTGCAGAGACGAGTTTAAGAATCTGTGTTGAGAGTGATGGACACAGCCTTCACAATTATACTTCAGAGAATGTAAACATCTAAGAGTCATTAGAAATATGTGTAGAATAATAAACCCTACATTGTTTGAGTTAGGGAAAACACCATTTGTGATATATAGATACTATAGCTGTTCCTAAAGATTCACCCTTTTTTGCACCAGCAAGATAACATATAAGATTTTAAGAGTTGACGAATGTTAATATTCTTGTTTGATAAACTGTGAACTTGAGACATAGTTAATAAGAACATATTAACACAACAAAATGTTTTCAGAATCCTTAACACCACTTTCCAACAACTTATATAATTTATATAAATTATTTTAGAGAATAATACATAAATTATATATTTAAACATGATATAGTGTTTAGTGGAATGTATAAGGAGTCAAATTGTGTTAAAAAGAGCAATTTTTAGAAAATTTGGAAAAATACTTTTTTCTGTTCAAATTATAACTAAATGGATTATAAAGGTTTCACTCAGCCAATATATATCATTCACAATTTATTAATGAATTTTACAAAAAAACACCATAAATTTTATATTTAAACATGTAAAAACTATTTGTTTTACATTTGGAAGAAAATAATTGTAGAAAAACAATTTATAATTAAACCTTTGTGTTTGGATTTTTTGAGTAAAAGTTTCTCAAAGGCTCTCCTGCACCATTCTCAATGCAAATCATTCCCACACCTATGGCAAGAGATAGGCGAACGTTGTGTAGATGATTTGTGTTTGCTGGGAAGAGAGTGATGCAGGGGCTCAAGAGAGTGATGCAGAGGCATAAGTGAGTGATGCAAAGGCTCAAGAGAGTGATGCAGAGGATCAAGAGAGTGATGCAGAGGCTCGAGAGAGTGATGGAGAGGCTCAAGAGAGGGATTCAGAGGCTTAAGAGAGTGATGCAGAGGCCTCAAGAGAGTGATGCAGAGGATCAAGAGAGGGATGCAGAGGCTTAGGAGAGTGATGCAGAGGCTGAAGAGAGTCTTGCAGAGGCTTAAGCGAGTGATGCAGGGGCTCAACAGAGTGATGCAGAGGCTCAAGAGAATGATGTAGAGGCTTAAGAGAGGGATGCAGAGGCTCAAGAGAATGATGCAGAGGCTCAAGAGAGTGATGCAGAGGATGAAGAGAGTGGTGCAAAGGCTTAGGAGAGTGATGCAGAGACTCAAGAGAGGGATGGAGAGGCTCATGAGAGTGATGCAGAGGCTCAAGAGAGTGATGCAGAGGCTCAAGAGTGATGCAGAGGCTCAAGAGAGTGATGCAGAGGATCAAGAGAGTGATGCAGAGGCTCAAGAGAGTGATGCAGAGGATCAAGAGAGGGATTCAGAGGCTCAAGAGAGGGATTCAGAGGCTTAATTGAGTGATGCAGAGGCAGAAGGGAGTGTTGCAGAGGCTCAAGAGAGGGATGCAGAGGCTTAAGAGGGTAATGCAGAGCCTCAAGAGAGTGATGCAAAGGCTCAAGAGAGGGATGCAGGGGGCCAAGAGAGTGATGCAGATGCTCAAGAGAGGGATGCAGAGAATGAAGAGTGATGCAAAGGCTCAAGAGAGGGATGCAGGGGGCCAAGAGAGTGATGCAGATGCTCAAGAGAGAGATGCAGATGATGAAGAGAGTGATGGGAGGCTCGAGAGAGTGATGCAGAGGCTCAAAAGAGGGATTCAGAGGCTCAAGAGAGGGATGCAGAGGCTGATGAGAGTGTTGCAGAGGCTCATGAGAGGGATGCAGAGGCTCAAGAGAGTGATGCAGAGGCTTACGAGAGTAATGTAGAGGCTCAAGAGAGGGATGTAGAGGCTCAAGAGAGTTGTGCAGAGGCTTACTAGTGTGATGCAGAGGCTCAAGAGAGGTATGTAGAGGCTCAAGAGAGTGATGCAGAAGCTTAAGAGAGTGATGCAGAGGCTTAAGAGAGTGATGCAGAGGCTGAAGAGAAGGATTCAGAGGCTCAAGAGATTGATGCAGAGGCTTAAGAGAGTGATGCAGAGGCTCAAGCGAGTGATGCAGAGGATCAAGAGAGTGATGCAGAGGCTCAAGAGAGGGATTCAGAGGCTTAAGAGAGTGATGCACAGGCCTCAAGAGAGTGATGCAGAGGCTCAAGAGAATGATTCAGAGGCTCAAGAGAGTGATGCAGAGGCTTATGAGAGTGATGCAGAGGCTCATGAGAGGGATGTAGAGGCTTAAGAGATTGATACAAAGGCTCAAAAGAGTGATGCAGAGGTTCAAGACAGTGATTCAGAGGCTTATGAGAGTAAAGCAGAGGCTTGAAAGAGTGAGGCAGAGGCTTAGGAGAGGGGATGCAGAGGCTCAAGAGAGTGATGCAGAGGCTTAGGAGGGTGATGCAGAGGCTCAAAAGAGTGATGCAGAGGCTTAAGAGAGGGATTCCGAGGCTCACGAGAGTGATGCCGAGGCTCAAGAGAGTGATGCAGAGGCTCAAGAGAGTGATGCTGAGGCTCAAGAGAGTGATGCAGAGGCTTAAGAGAGTGATGCAGAGGCATAAGAGAGTGATGCAGAGGCTTAAGAGAATGATGCAGAGGCATAAGAGAGTGATGCATAGGCTTAAGAAAGGGATGCAGAGGCTCAAGAGAGGGATGCAGAGGCTCAAGAGAGGGATGCAGAGGCTCAAGAGAGGAATGCAGAGGTTCATGAGAGAGATGCAGAGAATCAAGAGGGTGATGCAGAGGCTTAAGAGTGTGATGCAGAGGCTCAAGCGAGTGATGCAGAGGCTTAAGAGAGGGATGCCGAGGCTCAAGAGAGTGATGCAGAGGCTCAAGAGAGTGATGCAGAGGCTCAAGAGAGTGATGCAGAGGCTTAAGAGAGTGATGCAGAGGCATAAGAGAGTGATGCAGAGGCTCAAGAGAGGAATGCAGAGGTTCATGAGAGGGATGCAGGAGTTCAAGAGAGGGATGCAGAGGCTCAAGAGAGTGATTCAGAGGCTTACGAGAGTGATGCAGAGGCTTAAGAGAGTAATGTAGAGGCTCAAGAGAGGGATGTAGAGGCTCAAGAGAGTTGTGCAGAGGCTTACTAGTGTGATGCAGAGGCTCAAGAGAGGTATGTAGAGGCTCAAGAGAGTGATGCAGAAGCTTAAGAGAGTGATGCAGAGGCTTAAGAGAGTGATGCAGAGGCTGAAGAGAAGGATTCAGAGGCTCAAGAGATTGATGCAGAGGCTTAAGAGAGTGATGCAGAGGCTCAAGCGAGTGATGCAGAGGATCAAGAGAGTGATGCAGAGGCTCAAGAGAGGGATTCAGAGGCTTAAGAGAGTGATGCACAGGCCTCAAGAGAGTGATGCAGAGGCTCAAGAGAATGATTCAGAGGCTCAAGAGAGTGATGCAGAGGCTTATGAGAGTGATGCAGAGGCTCATGAGAGGGATGTAGAGGCTTAAGAGATTGATACAAAGGCTCAAAAGAGTGATGCAGAGGTTCAAGACAGTGATTCAGAGGCTTATGAGAGTAAAGCAGAGGCTTGAAAGAGTGAGGCAGAGGCTTAGGAGAGGGGATGCAGAGGCTCAAGAGAGTGATGCAGAGGCTTAGGAGGGTGATGCAGAGGCTCAAAAGAGTGATGCAGAGGCTTAAGAGAGGGATTCCGAGGCTCACGAGAGTGATGCCGAGGCTCAAGAGAGTGATGCAGAGGCTCAAGAGAGTGATGCTGAGGCTCAAGAGAGTGATGCAGAGGCTTAAGAGAGTGATGCAGAGGCATAAGAGAGTGATGCAGAGGCTTAAGAGAATGATGCAGAGGCATAAGAGAGTGATGCATAGGCTTAAGAAAGGGATGCAGAGGCTCAAGAGAGGGATGCAGAGGCTCAAGAGAGGGATGCAGAGGCTCAAGAGAGGAATGCAGAGGTTCATGAGAGAGATGCAGAGAATCAAGAGGGTGATGCAGAGGCTTAAGAGTGTGATGCAGAGGCTCAAGCGAGTGATGCAGAGGCTTAAGAGAGGGATGCCGAGGCTCAAGAGAGTGATGCAGAGGCTCAAGAGAGTGATGCAGAGGCTCAAGAGAGTGATGCAGAGGCTTAAGAGAGTGATGCAGAGGCATAAGAGAGTGATGCAGAGGCTCAAGAGAGGAATGCAGAGGTTCATGAGAGGGATGCAGGAGTTCAAGAGAGGGATGCAGAGGCTCAAGAGAGTGATTCAGAGGCTTACGAGAGTGATGCAGAGGCTTAAGAGAGTGATGCAAAGGCTTAAAAAAAGGATGCAGTGGCTCAAGAGAGGGATGCAGAGTTAAAGAGAGGGATGCAGGGGCTCATGAGAGGGATGCAGAGGCTCAAGTGAGGGATGCAGAGGCACAAGAGAGGAATGCAGAGTCTCTTGAGAGTGACGCAGAGGCTCAAGAGAGGGATGCAGAGGCTTAAGAGAGTGATGCAAAGGCTCAGGAGAGGGATGCAGAGGCTCATGAGAGGGATGCAGGAGTTAAAGAGAGTGATGCAGAGGCTCAAGAAAGGGATGCAGAAGCATAAGAAAGTGATGGAGAGGCTCAAAAAAGGGATGCAGAGGCTTAAGAGAGTGATGCAGAGGCTGAAGAGAGTGTTGCAGAGGCTTAAGAGAGGGTATGCAGAGGCTCAAGAGAGGGATGCAGAGGCTTAAGAGAGTGACGTAGAGGCTGATGAGAGTGTTGCAGACGCCTAAGAGAGGGATGCAGAGGCTCAAGAGCGTGATGCAAAGGCTCAAGAGAGTGATGCAGAGGCTTGAGAGAGGGATGCAGAGGCTCAAGAGAGGGATGTAGAGGGTCAAGAGAGTGATACAGAGGAACAAGAGAATGATGTAGAGGCATAAGAGAGGGATGCAGAGGCTCAAGAGAATGATGCAGGGGCACAAGAGAATGATGCAGAGGCTTAAGAGAGGGATGAAGAGGATCAAGAGAGTGGTGCAGAGGCTTAAGAGAGGAATGCAGAGGCTGAAAAGAATGATGCAGAGGCTTAAGAGAGGGTTGCAGAGGCTGAAGATAATGATGCAGAGGCTTAAGAGAGGGATGCAGAGGCACAAGAGAATGATGGAGAGGCTCAAGAGAGTGATGCAGAGGCTCAACAGAGTGATTCAGAGGCTTACGAGAGTGATGCAGAGGCTTAAGAATGTGATGCAGAGGCTTAAGAGAGTAATGCAAAGGCTCAGGAGAGGGATGCAGAGGCTCACGAGAGGGATGCAGGAGTTGAAGAGAGTGATGCAGAGGCTCAAGAAAAGGATGCAGAGGCTTAAGAAAGTGAGGCAGAGGCTCAAAAAAGGGATGTAGAGGCTTAAGCGAGTGATGCAGAGGCTGAAGAGAGTGTTGCAGGGGCTTAAGAGAGGGATTCCAGAGGCTCAAGAGAGGGATGCAGAGGCTTAAGAGAGTGATGTAGAGGCTGAAGAGAGTGTTGCACAGGCTTAAGTGAGGGATGCAGAGGCTCAAGAGAGTGATGCAAAGGCTCAAGAGAGTGATGCAGATCGCTCAAGCGAGTGATGCAGAGGCTGAAGAGAATGTTGCAGAGGCTCAAAAGAGGGATGCAGAGGCTCTTGAGAGTGACGCAGAGGCTCAAGAGAGGGACGCAGAGGCTTAAGAGAGGGATGCAGAGGCTCAAGAGAGTGATTCAGAGGCTTACGAGAGTGATGCAGAGGCTTAAGAGATTGAGGCAGAGGCTGAAGAGAGTGTTGCACAGGCTTAAGTGAGGGATGCAGAGGCTCAAGAGAGTGATGCAAAGGCTCAAGAGAGTGATGCAGAGGCTCAAGCGAGTGATGCAGAGGCTGAAGAGAGATGTTGCCGAGGCTCAAGAGAGGGATGCAGTGGCTCAAGAGAGTGATGCAGAGGCTTAAGAGAGTGAGGCAGAGGCTTAGGAGAGGGATGCAGAGGCTCAAGAGAGTAATGCAGAGGCTTAAGAGGGTGATGCAGAGGCTCAAGAGAGTGATGCAGAGGCTTGAGAGAGGGATGCAGAGGCTCATGAGAGGGATGCAGGAGTTCAAGAGAGGGATGCAGAGACACAAAAGAGTGATTCAGAGGTATACGAGAGTGATGCAGAGGCTTAAGAGATTGATGCAGAGGCTTAAGAGAGGGATGCAGGGGCTCAAGAGAGGGATGCAGAGGCTCAAGAGAGGGATGCAGGGGTTCAAGAGAGGGATGCAGAGGCTCATGAAAGGGATGCAGAGGCTAAAGAGAGTGATGCAGAGACTCAAGAGAGTTATGCAAAGGCTCAAGAGAGTGGTGCAGAGGCTTACGAGAGTGATGCAGAGGCTCATGAGCGGGATGTAGAGGCTCAAGAGAGTGATGTAGAAGCTTAAGGGAGTGATGCAGATGCTTAAGAGAGTGATGCAGAGGCTCAAGAGATGGATGCAGAGGCTCAAGAGAGGGATGCAGGGCATCAAGAGAATGATGTAGAGGCTTATGAGAAGGATGTAGAGGCTCAAGAGAATGATGCAGAGGCTCAAGAGAGTGATGCAGAGGATCAAGAGAGGGATGCAGAGGTTTAAGAGAGTGATGCAGAGTCTGAAGAGAGTGATGCAGAGGCTCAAGAGATTGATGTGGAAACTCAAGAGAGTGATGCAGAGGCTCAAGAGAGGGATGCAGAGGCTCAAGTGAGGGATGCAGAGTCAAAAGAGAGGGATGCAGAGGCTCTTGAGAGTGATGCAGAGGCTAAAGAGAGGGATGCAGAGGCTTAAGAGAGTGATGCAAAGGCTTAAGAGCGGAATGCAGAGACTCAAGAGAAGGATGCAGGAGTTCAAGCGAGGGATGCAGAGGCTCAAGAGAGGGATGCAGAGGCTCAAGAGACGGATGCAGGGGATCAAGAGAGGGATGCAGAGACTCAAGTGAGGGATGAAGAGGCTGAAGAGAGTGATGCAGAGGCTCAAGAGAGGGATGCAGAGGCTTAAGAGAATGATGCAGAGGCTGAAGAGAGTGTTGCACAGGCTTAAGGGAGGGACGCAGAGGCTCACGAGAGTGATGCAAAGGCTCAGGAGAGTGATGCAGAGGCTCAAGAGAGTGATGCAGAGGCTGAAGAGAGTGTTGCAGAGGCTCAAGAGAGGGATGCAGAGGCTTAAGAGAGGGACGCAGAGGCTCAAGAGAGGGATGCAGAGGATTAAGAGAGTGATGCAGAGGCTGAAGAGAGTGTTGCAGAGGCTTAAGAGAGGGATGCAGAGGCTCAAGAGAGTGATGCAAAGGCTCAAGAGAGTGATGCAGAGGCTCAAGAGAGTGATGCAGAGGATCAAGAGAGTGATGCAGAGGCTAAATAGAGTGTTGCAGAGGTTTAGGAGAGGGATGCAGAGGCTCAGAAGAGTGATGCAAAGGCTGAAGAGAGTGATGCAGAGGCTCAAGAGAGTGATGCAGAGGCTCAAGCGATTGATGCAGAGGCTGAAGAGAGTGTTGCCGAGGCTCAAGAGAGGGATGCAGTGGCTCAAGAGAGTGATGCAGAGGCTTAAGAGAGTGAGGCAGAGGCTTAGGAGAGGGATGCAGAGGCTCAAGAGAGTAATGCAGAGGCTTAAGAGGGTGATGCAGAGGCTCAAGAGAGTGATGCAGAGGCTTGAGAGAGGGATGCAGAGGCTCATGAGAGGGATGCAGGTGTTCAAGAGAGGGATGCAGAGGCACAAAAGAGTGATTCAGAGGTATACGAGAGTGATGCAGAGGCTTAAGAGATTGATGCAGAGGCTTAAGAGAGGGATGCAGGGGCTCAAGAGAGGGATGCAGAGGCTCAAGAGAGGGATGCAGGGGTTCAAGAGAGGGATGCAGAGGCTCATGAAAGGGATGCAGAGGCTAAAGAGAGTGATGCAGAGACTCAAGAGAGTTATGCAAAGGCTCAAGAGAGTGGTGCAGAGGCTTACGAGAGTGATGCAGAGGCTCATGAGCGGGATGTAGAGGCTCAAGAGAGTGATGTAGAAGCTTAAGAGAGTGATGCAGATGCTTAAGAGAGTGATGCAGAGGCTCAAGAGAGGGATGCAGAGGCTCAAGAGAGGGATGCAGGGGCTCAAGAGAGGGATGCAGAGGCTCAAGTGAGGGATGCAGAGGCACAAGAGAGGGATGCAGAGTCTCTTGAGAGTGACGCAGAGGCTCAAGAGAGGGATGCAGAGGCTTAAGAGAGTGATGCAAAGGCTCAAGAGAGGGATGCAGAGGCTCATGAGAGGGATGCAGGAGTTAAAGAGAGTAATGCAGAGGCTCAAGAAAGGGATGCAGAAGCATAAGAAAGTGATGCAGAGGCTCAAAAAAGGGATGCAGAGGCTTAAGAGAGTGATGCAGAGGCTGAAGAGAGTGTTGCAGACGCCTAAGAGAGGGATGCAGAGGCTCAAGAGCGTGATGCAAAGGCTCAAGAGAGTGATGCAGAGGCTTGAGAGAGGGATGCAGAGGCTTAAGAGATTGAGGCAGAGGCTGAAGAGAGTGTTGCACAGGCTTAAGTGAGGGATGCAGAGGCTCAAGAGAGTGATGCAAAGGCTCAAGAGAGTGATGCAGATCGCTCAAGCGAGTGATGCAGAGGCTGAAGAGAGTGTTGCAGAGACTCAAGAGAGGGATGCAGAGGCTCTTGTGAGTGACGCAGAGGCTCAAGAGAGGAACGCAGAGGCTTAAGAGAGGGATGCAGAGGCTCAAGAGAGTGATTCAGAGGCTTACGAGAGTGATGCAGAGGCTTAAGAGATTGAGGCAGAGGCTGCAGAGAGTGTTGCACAGGCTTCAGTGAGGGATGCAGAGGCTCAAGAGAGTAATGCAAAGGCTCAAGAGAGTGATGCAGAGGCTCAAGCGAGTGATGCAGAGGCTGAAGAGAGTGTTGCCGAGGCTCAAGAGAGGGATGCAGTGGCTCAAGAGAGTGATGCAGAGGCTTAAGAGAGTGAGGCAGAGGCTTAGGAGAGGGATGCAGAGGCTCAAGAGAGTAATGCAGAGGCTTAAGAGGGTGATGCAGAGGCTCAAGAGAGTGATGCAGAGGCTTGAGAGAGGGATGCAGAGGCTCATGAGAGGGATGGAGAGGCTCATGAGAGGGATGCAGGAGTTCAAGAGAGGGATGCAGAGGCACAAAAGAGTGATTCAGAGGTATACGAGAGTGATGCAGAGGCATAAGAGATTGATGCAGAGGCTTAAGAGAGGGATGCAGGGGCTCAAGAGAGGGATGCAGAGGCTCAAGAGAGGGATGCAGGGGCTCAAGAAAGGGATGCAGAGGCTCACGTGAGGGATGCAGAGGTACAAGAGAGGGATGCAGAGTCTCTTGAGAGTGACGCAGTGGCTCAATAGAGGGATGCAGAGGCTTAGGAGAGTGATGCAAAGGCTCAGGACAGGGATGCAGAGGCTCATGAGAGGGATGCAGGAGTTAAAGAGAGTCATGCAGAGGCTCAAGAAAGGGATGCAGAGGCTTAAGAAAGTGATGCAATGGCTCAAAAAAGGAATGCAGAGGCTTAAGAGAGTGATGCAGAGGCTGAAGAGAGTGTTGCAGGGGCTTAAGAGAGGGATGCAGAGGCTCAAGAGAGGGATGCAGAGGCTTAAGAGAGTGATGTAGAGGCTGAAGAGAGTGTTGCAGACGCTTAAGAGAGGAGATGCAGAGGCTCAAGAGAGTGATGCAAAGGCTCAAGAGAGTGAAGCAGAGGCTTAAGAGAGGGATGCAGAGGCTCAAGAGAGGGATTCAGAGGATCAAGGGAGTGATCGAGAGGCTCAAGAGAGTGATGCAGAGGCTGAAGAGAGAGATGCAGAGGCTTAAGAGAGTGATGCAGAGGTTCAAGAGAGTGATGCAGAGGCACAAGAGAATGATGTAGAGGCATAAGAGAGGGATGCAGAGGCTCAAGAGAATGATGCATGGGCTCAGAGAATGATGCAGAGGCTTACGAGAGGGATGCAGAGGATCAAGAAAGTGATGCAGAGGCTTAGGAGAGGAATGCAGAGGCTCAAGAGAGTGATGGAGAGGCTCAAGAGAGTGATGCAGAGGCTCAACAGAATGATTCAGAGGCTCAAGAGAGTGATGCAGAGGCTTAAGAGAGTGATGCAGAGGCTTAAGAGCGGGATGCAAAGGCTAAAGAGAGGGATGCAGAGGATCATGAGAGGGATGCTGGGGCTCATGAGAGGGATGCAGAGGCTCAAGAGCCGGATGCAGGGGATCAAGAGAGGGATGCAGAGACTCAAATGAGGGATGAAGAGGCTGAAGAGAGTGATGCAGAGGCTCAAGAGAGGGATGCAGATGCTCAAGAGAGGGATGCAGAGGCTTAAGAGAGTGATGCAGAGGCTGAAGAGAGTGTTGCACAGGCTTAAGAGAGGGATGTAGAGGCTCAAGAGAGTGATGCAAAGGCTCAAGAGAATGATGCAGAGGCTCAAGAGAGTGATGCAGAGGCTGAAGAGGGTGTTGCAGAGGCTCAAGAGAGGGATGCAGAGGCTTAAGAGAGGGATGCAGAGGCTCAAGAGAAGGAAGCAGAGGCTTCAGAGAGTGATGCAGAGGCTGAAGAGAGTGTTGCAGAGGCTTAAGAGAGGGATGCAGAGGCTCAAGAGAGTGATGCAGAGGCTCAAGAGAGTGATGCAGAGGATCAAGAGAGTGATGCAGAGGCTAAATAGAGTGTTGCAGAGGTTTAGGAGAGGGATGCAGAGGCTCAGAAGAGTGATGCAAAGGCTGAAGAGAGTGATGCAGAGGCTCAAGAGAGTGATGCAGAGGATCAAAAGAGTGATGCAGAGGCTGAAGAGAGAGATGCAGAGGCTAAAGAGAGTGATGCAGAGGCTCAATAGAGTGATGCAGGGCATCAAGAGAATGATGTAGAGGCTTATGAGAAGGATGTAGAGGCTCAAGAGAATGATGCAGAGGCTCAAGAGAGTGATGCAGAGGATCAAGAGAGGGATGCAGAGGTTTAAGAGAGTGATGCAGAGTCTGAAGAGAGTGATGCAGAGGCTCAAGAGATTGATGTGGAAACTCAAGAGAGTGATGCAGAGGCTCAAGTGAGGGATGCAGAGTCAAAAGAGAGGGATGCAGAGGCTCTTGAGAGTGATGCAGAGGCTAAAGAGAGGGATGCAGAGGCTTAAGAGAGTGATGCAAAGGCTTAAGAGCGGAATGCAGAGACTCAAGAGAAGGATGCAGGAGTTCAAGCGAGGGATGCAGAGGCTCAAGAGAGGGATGCAGAGGTTCAAGAGACGGATGCAGGGGATCAAGAGAGGGATGCAGAGACTCAAGTGAGGGATGAAGAGGCTGAAGAGAGTGATGCAGAGGCTCAAGAGAGGGATGCAGAGGCTTAAGAGAATGATGCAGAGGCTGAAGAGAGTGTTGCACAGGCTTAAGGGAGGGACGCAGAGGCTCACGAGAGTGATGCAAAGGCTCAGGAGAGTGATGCAGAGGCTGAAGAGAGTGATGCAGAGGCTGAAGAGAGTGTTGCAGAGGCTCAAGAGAGGGATGCAGAGGCTTAAGAGAGGGACGCAGAGGCTCAGGAGAGGGATGCAGAGGCTCATGAGAGGGATGCAGGAGTTCAAGAGAATGATGCAGAGGCTGAAGAAAGGGATGCAGAGGCTTACGAAAGTGATGCAGAGGCTCAAAAAATGGATGCAAAGGCTAAAGTGGGTGATGCAGAGGCTCAAGAGCGTGATGCCGAGGCTCAAGAGAGGGATGCAGAGGCTCAAGAGAGTGATGCTGAGGATCAAGAGAGGGAAAGCAGAGGCTTAAGAGAGGGAAAGCAGAGGCTTAAGAGAGTGATGCAGAAGCTGAAGAGAGTGTTGCAGAGGCTTAAGAGAGTGATGCAGGGGCTCAAGAGAGTGATGCAGAGGCATAAGTGAGTGATGCAAAGGCTCAAGAGAGTGATGCAGAGGATCAAGAGAGTGATGCAGAGGCTCGAGAGAGTGATGGAGAGGCTCAAGAGAGGGATTCAGAGGCTTAAGAGAGTGATGCAGAGGCCTCAAGAGAGTGATGCAGAGGATCAAGAGAGGGATGCAGAGGCTTAGGAGAGTGATGCAGAGGCTGAAGAGAGTCTTGCAGAGGCTTAAGCGAGTGATGCAGGGGCTCAACAGAGTGATGCAGAGGCTCAAGAGAATGATGTAGAGGCTTAAGAGAGGGATGCAGAGGCTCAAGAGAATGATGCAGAGGCTCAAGAGAGTGATGCAGAGGATGAAGAGAGTGGTGCAAAGGCTTAGGAGAGTGATGCAGAGACTCAAGAGAGGGATGGAGAGGCTCATGAGAGTGATGCAGAGGCTCAAGAGAGTGATGCAGAGGCTCAAGAGTGATGCAGAGGCTTAAGAGAGTGATGCAGAGGATCAAGAGAGTGATGCAGAGGCTCAAGAGAGTGATGCAGAGGATCAAGAGAGGGATTCAGAGGCTCAAGAGAGGGATTCAGAGGCTTAATTGAGTGATGCAGAGGCAGAAGGGAGTGTTGCAGAGGCTCAAGAGAGGGATGCAGAGGCTTAAGAGGGTAATGCAGAGCCTCAAGAGAGTGATAAAAAGGCTCAAGAGAGGGATGCAGGGGGCCAAGAGAGTGATGCAGATGCTCAAGAGAGGGATGCAGAGAATGAAGAGTGATGCAAAGGCTCAAGAGAGGGATGCAGGGGGCCAAGAGAGTGATGCAGAGTCTGAAGAGAGTGATGCAGAGGCTCAAGAGATTGATATGGAAACTCAAGAGAGTGATGCAGAGGCTCAAGAGAGGGATGCAGAGGCTCAAGTGAGGGATGCAGAGTCAAAAGAGAGGGATGCAGAGGCTCTTGAGAGTGATGCAGAGGCTAAAGAGAGGGATGCAGAGGTTTAAGAGAGTGATGCAAAGGCTTAAGAGCGGAATGCAGAGACTCAAGAGAAGGATGCAGGAGTTCAAGCGAGGGATGCAGAGGCTCAAGAGAGGGATGCAGAGGTTCAAGAGACGGATGCAGGGGATCAAGAGAGGGATGCAGAGACTCAAGTGAGGGATGAAGAGGCTGAAGAGAGTGATGCAGAGGCTCAAGAGAGGGATGCAGAGGCTTAAGAGAATGATGCAGAGGCTGAAGAGAGTGTTGCACAGGCTTAAGGGAGGGACGCAGAGGCTCACGAGAGTGATGCAAAGGCTCAGGAGAGTGATGCAGAGGCTGAAGAGAGTGATGCAGAGGCTGAAGAGAGTGTTGCAGAGGCTCAAGAGAGGGATGCAGAGGCTTAAGAGAGGGACGCAGAGGCTCAAGAGAGGGATGCAGAGGATTAAGAGAGTGATGCAGAGGCTGAAGAGAGTGTTGCAGAGGCTTAAGAGAGGGATGCAGAGGCTCAAGAGAGTGATGCAAAGGCTCAAGAGAGTGATGCAGAGGCTCAAGAGAGTGATGCAGAGGATCAAGAGAGTGATGCAGAGGCTAAATAGAGTGTTGCAGAGGTTTAGGAGAGGGATGCAGAGGCTCAGAAGAGTGATGCAAAGGCTGAAGAGAGTGATGCAGAGGCTCAAGAGAGTGATGCAGAGGATCAAGAGAGTGATGCAGAGGCTGAAGAGAGAAATGCAGAGGCTAAAGAGAGTGATGCAGAGGCTCAATGGAGTGATGCAGGGCATCAAGAGAATGATGTAGAGGCTTATGAGAAGGATGTAGAGGCTCAAGAGAATGATGCAGAGGCTCAAGAGAGTGATGCAGAGGATCAAGAGAGGGATGCAGAGGTTTAAGAGAGTGATGCAGAGTCTGAAGAGAGTGATGCAGAGGCTCAAGAGATTGATGCGGAAACTCAAGAGAGTGATGCAGAGGCTCAAGAGAGGGATGCAGAGGCTCAAGTGAGGGATGCAGAGTCAAAAGAGAGGGATGCAGAGGCTCTTGAGAGTGATGCAGAGGCTCAAGAGAGGGATGCAGAGGCTTAAGAGAGTGATGCAAAGGCTTAAGAGCGGAATGCAGAGGCTCAAGAGAAGGATGCAGGAGTTCAAGCGAGGGATGCAGAGGCTCGAGAGAGGGATGCAGAGGCTCAAGAGAGGGATACAGAGGCACAAGAGAGGGATGCAGAGGCTCTTGAGAGTGACGCAGAGGCTCAAGAAAGGGATGTAGAGGCTTAAGAGAGTGATGCAAAGGCTCAGGAGAGGGATGCAGAGGCTCATGAGAGGGATGCAGGAGTTCAAGAGAATGATGCAGAGGCTGAAGAAAGGGATGCAGAGGCTTACGAAAGTGATGCAGAGGCTCAAAAAATGGATGCAAAGGCTAAAGTGGGTGATGCAGAGGCTCAAGAGCGTGATGCCGAGGCTCAAGAGAGGGATGCAGAGGCTCAAGAGAGTGATGCTGAGGATCAAGAGAGGGAAAGCAGAGGCTTAAGAGAGGGAAAGCAGAGGCTTAAGAGAGTGATGCAGAAGCTGAAGAGAGTGTTGCAGAGGCTTAAGAGAGTGATGCAGGGGCTCAAGAGAGTGATGCAGAGGCATAAGTGAGTGATGCAAAGGCTCAAGAGAGTGATGCAGAGGATCAAGAGAGTGATGCAGAGGCTCGAGAGAGTGATGGAGAGGCTCAAGAGAGGGATTCAGAGGCTTAAGAGAGTGATGCAGAGGCCTCAAGAGAGTGATGCAGAGGATCAAGAGAGGGATGCAGAGGATCAAGAGAGTGATGCAGAGGCTCGAGAGAGTGATGGAGAGGCTCAAGAGAGGGATTCAGAGGCTTAAGAGAGTGATGCAGAGGCCTCAAGAGAGTGATGCAGAGGATCAAGAGAGGGATGCAGAGGCTTAGGAGAGTGATGCAGAGGCTGAAGAGAGTCTTGCAGAGGCTTAAGCGAGTGATGCAGGGGCTCAACAGAGTGATGCAGAGGCTCAAGAGAATGATGTAGAGGCTTAAGAGAGGGATGCAGAGGCTCAAGAGAATGATGCAGAGGCTCAAGAGAGTGATGCAGAGGATGAAGAGAGTGGTGCAAAGGCTTAGGAGAGTGATGCAGAGACTCAAGAGAGGGATGGAGAGGCTCATGAGAGTGATGCAGAGGCTCAAGAGAGTGATGCAGAGGCTCAAGAGTGATGCAGAGGCTTAAGAGAGTGATGCAGAGGATCAAGAGAGTGATGCAGAGGCTCAAGAGAGTGATGCAGAGGATCAAGAGAGGGATTCAGAGGCTCAAGAGAGGGATTCAGAGGCTTAATTGAGTGATGCAGAGGCAGAAGGGAGTGTTGCAGAGGCTCAAGAGAGGGATGCAGAGGCTTAAGAGGGTAATGCAGAGCCTCAAGAGAGTGATAAAAAGGCTCAAGAGAGGGATGCAGGGGGCCAAGAGAGTGATGCAGATGCTCAAGAGAGGGATGCAGAGAATGAAGAGTGATGCAAAGGCTCAAGAGAGGGATGCAGGGGGCCAAGAGAGTGATGCAGAGTCTGAAGAGAGTGATGCAGAGGCTCAAGAGATTGATATGGAAACTCAAGAGAGTGATGCAGAGGCTCAAGAGAGGGATGCAGAGGCTCAAGTGAGGGATGCAGAGTCAAAAGAGAGGGATGCAGAGGCTCTTGAGAGTGATGCAGAGGCTAAAGAGAGGGATGCAGAGGCTTAAGAGAGTGATGCAAAGGCTTAAGAGCGGAATGCAGAGACTCAAGAGAAGGATGCAGGAGTTCAAGCGAGGGATGCAGAGGCTCAAGAGAGGGATGCAGAGGTTCAAGAGACGGATGCAGGGGATCAAGAGAGGGATGCAGAGACTCAAGTGAGGGATGAAGAGGCTGAAGAGAGTGATGCAGAGGCTCAAGAGAGGGATGCAGAGGCTTAAGAGAATGATGCAGAGGCTGAAGAGAGTGTTGCACAGGCTTAAGGGAGGGACGCAGAGGCTCACGAGAGTGATGCAAAGGCTCAGGAGAGTGATGCAGAGGCTCAAGAGAGTGATGCAGAGGCTGAAGAAAGTGTTGCAGAGGCTCAAGAGAGGGATGCAGAGGCTTAAGAGAGGGACGCAGAGGCTCAAGAGAGGGATGCAGAGGATTAGGAGAGTGGTGCAGAGGCTGAATAGAGTGTTGCAGAGGCTTAAGAGAGGGATGCAGAGGCTCAAGAGAGTGATGCAAAGGCTCAAGAGAGTGATGCAGAGGCTCAAGAGAGTGATGCAGAGGATCAAGAGAGTGATGCAGAGGCTAAATAGAGTGTTGCAGAGGTTTAGGAGAGGGATGCAGAGGCTCAGAAGAGTGATGCAAAGGCTGAAGAGAGTGATGCAGAGGCTCAAGAGAGTGATGCAGAGGATCAAGAGAGTGATGCAGAGGCTGAAGAGAGAGATGCAGAGGCTAAAGAGAGTGATGCAGAGGCTCAATAGAGTGATGCAGGGCATCAAGAGAATGATGTAGAGGCTTATGAGAAAGGATGTAGAGGCTCAAGAGAATGATGCAGAGGCTCAAGAGAGTGATGCAGAGGATCAAGAGAGGGATGCAGAGGTTTAAGAGAGTGATGCAGAGTCTGAAGAGAGTGATGCAGAGGCTCAAGAGATTGATGTGGAAACTCAAGAGAGTGATGCAGAGGCTCAAGAGAGGGATGCAGAGGCTCAAGTGAGGGATGCAGAGTCAAAAGAGAGGGATGCCGAGGCTCTTGAGAGTGATGCAGAAGCTCAAGAGAGGGATGCAGAGGCTTAACAGAGTGATGCAAAGGCTTAAGAGCGGAATGCAGAGGCTCAAGAGAAGGATGCAGGAGTTCAAGCGAGGGATGCAGAGGCTCGAGAGAGGGATGCAGAGGCTCAAGAGAGGGATACAGAGGCACAAGAGAGGGATGCAGAGGCTCTTGAGAGTGACGCAGAGGCTCAAGAAAGGGATGTAGAGGCTTAAGAGAGTGATGCAAAGGCTCAGGAGAGGGATGCAGAGGCTCATGAGAGGGATGCAGGAGTTCAAGAGAATGATGCAGAGGCTGAAGAAAGGGATGCAGAGGCTTACGAAAGTGATGCAGAGGCTCAAAAAATGGATGCAAAGGCTAAAGTGGGTGATGCAGAGGCTCAAGAGCGTGATGCCGAGGCTCAAGAGAGGGATGCAGAGGCTCAAGAGAGTGATGCTGAGGATCAAGAGAGGGAAAGCAGAGGCTTAAGAGAGGGAAAGCAGAGGCTTAAGAGAGGGAAAGCAGAGGCTTAAGAGAGTGTTGCAGAGGCTTAAGAGAGTGATGCAGGGGCTCAAGAGAGTGATGCAGAGGATCAAGAGAGTGATGCAGAGGCTCGAGAGAGTGATGGAGAGGCTCAAGAGAGGGATTCAGAGGCTTAAGAGAGTGATGCAGAGGCCTCAAGAGAGTGATGCAGAGGATCAAGAGAGGGATGCAGAGGCTTAGGAGAGTGATGCAGAGGCTGAAGAGAGTCTTGCAGAGGCTTAAGCGAGTGATGCAGGGGCTCAACAGAGTGATGCAGAGGCTCAAGAGAATGATGTAGAGGCTTAAGAGAGGGATGCAGAGGCTCAAGAGAATGATGCAGAGGCTCAAGAGAGTGATGCAGAGGATGAAGAGAGTGGTGCAAAGGCTTAGGAGAGTGATGCAGAGACTCAAGAGAGGGATGGAGAGGCTCATGAGAGTGATGCAGAGGCTCAAGAGAGTGATGCAGAGGATCAAGAGAGGGATTCAGAGGCTCAAGAGAGGGATTCAGAGGCTTAATTGAGTGATGCAGAGGCAGAAGGGAGTGTTGCAGAGGCTCAAGAGAGGGATGCAGAGGCTTAAGAGGGTAATGCAGAGCCTCAAGAGAGTGATAAAAAGGCTCAAGAGAGGGATGCAGGGGGCCAAGAGAGTGATGCAGATGCTCAAGAGAGGGATGCAGAGAATGAAGAGTGATGCAAAGGCTCAAGAGAGGGATGCAGGGGGCCAAGAGAGTGATGCAGATGCTCAAGAGAGAGATGCAGATGATGAAGAGAGTGATGGGAGGCTCGAGAGAGTGATGCAGAGGCTCAAAAGAGGGATTCAGAGGCTCAAGAGAGGGATGCAGAGGCTGATGAGAGTGTTGCAGAGGCTCAAGAGAGGGATGCAGAGGCTCAAGAGAGTGATGCAGAGGCTTACGAGAGTAATGTAGAGGCTCAAGAGAGGGATGTAGAGGCTCAAGAGAGTTGTGCAGAGGCTTACTAGTGTGATGCAGAGGCTCAAGAGAGGTATGTAGAGGCTCAAGAGAGTGATGCAGAAGCTTAAGAGAGTGATGCAGAGGCTTAAGAGAGTGATGCAGAGGCTGAAGAGAAGGATTCAGAGGCTCAAGAGATTGATGCAGAGGCTTAAGAGAGTGATGCAGAGGCTCAAGCGAGTGATGCAGAGGATCAAGAGAGTGATGCAGAGGCTCAAGAGAGGGATTCAGAGGCTTAAGAGAGTGATGCACAGGCCTCAAGAGAGTGATGCAGAGGCTCAAGAGAATGATTCAGAGGCTCAAGAGAGTGATGCAGAGGCTTATGAGAGTGATGCAGAGGCTCATGAGAGGGATGTAGAGGCTTAAGAGATTGATACAAAGGCTCAAAAGAGTGATGCAGAGGTTCAAGACAGTGATTCAGAGGCTTATGAGAGAAATGCAGAGGCTTGAGAGAGTGAGGCAGAGGCTTAGGAGAGGGGATGCAGAGGCTCAAGAGAGTGATGCAGAGGCTTAGGAGGGTGATGCAGAGGCTCAAAAGAGTGATGCAGAGGCTTAAGAGAGGGATGCCGAGGCTCAAGAGAGCGATGCCGAGGCTCAAGAGAGTGATGCAGAGGCTCAAGAGAGTGATGCTGAGGCTCAAGAGAGTGATGCAGAGGCTTAAGAGAGTGATGCAGAGGCATAAGAGAGTGATGCAGAGGCTAAAGAGAATGATGCAGAGGCATCAGAGAGTGATGCATAGGCTTAAGAAAGGGATGCAGAGGCTCAAGAGAGGGATGCAGAGGCTCAAGAGAGGGATGCAGAGGCTCAAGATAGGAATGCAGAGGTTCATGAGAGAGATGCAGAGGATCAAGAGGGTGATGCAGAGACTTAAGAGTGTGATGCAGAGGCTCAAGCGAGTGATGCAGAGGCTTAAGAGAGGGATGCCGAGGCTCAAGAGAGTGATGCAGAGGCTCAAGAGAGTGATGCAGAGGCTCAAGAGAGTGATGCAGAGGCTCAAGAGAGTGATGCAGAGGCTTAAGAGAGTGATGCAGAGGCATAAGAGAGTGATGCAGAGGCTCAAGAGAGGAATGCAGAGGTTCATGAGAGGGATGCAGGAGTTCAAGAGAGGGATGCAGAGGCTCAAGAGAGTGATTCAGAGGCTTACGAGAGTGATGCAGAGGCTTAAGAGAGTGATGCAAAGGCTTAAGAAAAGGATGCAGTGGCTCAAGAGAGGGATGCAGAGTTAAAGAGAGGGATGCAGGGGCTCATGAGAGGGATGCAGAGGCTCAAGTGAGGGATGCAGAGGCACAAGAGAGGAATGCAGAGTCTCTTGAGAGTGACGCAGAGGCTCAAGAGAGGGATGCAGAGGCATAAGAGAGTGATGCAAAGGCTCAGGAGAGTGATGCAGAGGCTCATGAGAGGGATGCAGGAGTTAAAGAGAGTGATGCAGAGGCTCAAGAAAGGGATGCAGAAGCATAAGAAAGTGATGCAGAGGCTCAAAAAAGGGATGCAGAGGCTTAAGAGAGTGATGCAGAGGCTGAAGAGAGTGTTGCAGAGGCTTAAGAGAGGGATGCAGAGGCTCAAGAGAGGGATGCAGAGGCTTAAGAGAGTGATGTAGAGGCTGAAGAGAGTGTTGCAGACGCCTAAGAGAGGGATGCAGAGGCTCAATTAAGAGCGTGATGCAAAGGCTCAAGAGAGTGATGCACAGGCTTGAGAGAGGGATGCAGAGGCTCAAGAGAGGGATGTAGAGGGTCAAGAGAGTGATGCAGAGGAACAAGAGAATGATGTAGAGGCATAAGAGAGGGATGCAGAGGCTCAAGAGAATGATGCAGGGGCACAAGAGAATGATGCAGAGGCTTAAGAGAGGGATGAAGAGGATCAAGAGAGTGGTGCAGAGGCTTAAGAGAGGAATGCAGAGGCTGAAAAGAATGATGCAGAGGCTTAAGAGAGGGTTGCAGAGGCTGAAGATAATGATGCAGAGGCTTAAAAGAGGGATGCAGAGGCTCAAGAGAATGATGGAGAGGCTCAAGAGAGTGATGCAGTGGCTCAACAGAGTGATTCAGAGGCTTACGAGAGTGATGCAGAGGCTTAAGAATGTGATGCAGAGGCTTAAGAGAGTAATGCAAAGGCTCAGGAGAGGGATGCAGAGGCTCATGAGAGGGATGCAGGAGTTGAAGAGAGTGATGCAGAGGCTCAAGAAAAGGATGCAGAGGCTTAAGAAAGTGAGGCAGAGGCTCAAAAAAGGGATGTAGAGGTTTAAGAGAGTGATGCAGAGGCTGAAGAGAGTGTTGCAGGGGCTTAAGAGAGGGATGCAGAGGCTCAAGAGAGGGATGCAGAGGCTTAAGAGAGTGATGTAGAGGCTGAAGAGAGTGTTGCACAGGCTTAAGTGAGGGATGCAGAGGCTCAAGAGAGTGATGCAAAGGCTCAAGAGAGTGATGCAGATCGCTCAAGCGAGTGATGCTGAGGCTGAAGAGAGTGTTGCAGAGGCTCAAAAGAGGGATGCAGAGGCTCTTGAGAGTGACGCAGAGGCTCAAGAGAGGGACGCAGAGGCTTAAGAGAGGGATGCAGAGGCTCAAGAGAGTGATTCAGAGGCTTACGAGAGTGATGCAGAGGCTTAAGAGATTGAGGCAGAGGCTGAAGAGAGTGTTGCACAGGCTTAAGTGAGGGATGCAGAGGCTCAAGAGAGTGATGCAAAGGCTCAAGAGAGTGATGCAGAGGCTCAAGCGAGTGATGCAGAGGCTGAAGAGAGTGTTGCTGAGGCTCAAGAGAGGGATGCAGTGGCTCAAGAGAGTGATGCAGAGGCTTAAGAGAGTGAGGCAGAGGCTTAGGAGAGGGATGCAGAGGCTCAAGAGAGTAATGCAGAGGCTTAAGAGGGTGATGCAGAGGCTCAAGAGAGTGATGCAGAGGCTTGAGAGAGGGATGCAGAGGCTCATGAGAGGGATGCAGAGGCTCATGAGAGGGATGCAGGAGTTCAAGAGAGGGATGCAGAGGCACAAAAGAGTGATTCAGAGGTATACGAGAGTGATGCAGAGGCTTAAGAGATTGATGCAGAGGCTTAAGAGAGGGATGCAGGGGCTCAAGAGAGGGATGCAGAGGCTCAAGAGAGGGATGCAGGGGTTCAAGAGAGGGATGCAGAGCCTCATGAAAGGGATGCAGAGGCTAAAGAGAGTGATGCAGAGACTCAAGAGAGTTATGCAGAGGCTCAAGAGAGTGGTGCAGAGGCTTACGAGAGTGATGCAGAGGCTCATGAGCGGGTTGTAGAGGCTCAAGAGAGTGATGTAGAAGCTTAAGAGAGTGATGCAGATGCTTAAGAGAGTGATGCAGAGGCTCAAGAGAAGGATGCAGAGGCTCAAGAGAGGGATGCAGGGGCTCAAGAGAGGGATGCAGAGGCTCAAGTGAGGGATGCAGAGGCACAAGAGAGGGATGCAGAGTCTCTTGAGAGTGACGCAGAGGCTCAAGAGAGGGATGCAGAGGCTTAAGAGAGTGATGCAAAGGCTCAGGAGAGAGATGCAGAGGCTCATGAGAGGGATGCAGGAGTTAAAGAGAGTGATGCAGAGGCTCAAGAAAGGGATGCAGAAGCATAAGAAAGTGATGCAGAGGCTCAAAAAAGGGATGCAGAGGCTTAAGAGAGTGATGCAGAGGCTGAAGAGAGTGTTGCAGACGCCTATGAGAGGGATGCAGAGGCTCAAGAGCGTGATGCAAAGGCTCAAGAGAGTGATGCAGAGGCTTGAGAGAGGGATGCAGAGGCTTAAGAGATTGAGGCAGAGGCTGAAGAGAGTGTTGCACAGGCTTAAGTGAGGGATGCAGAGGCTCAAGAGAGTGATGCAAAGGCTCAAGAGAGTGATGCAGATCGCTCAAGCGAGTGATGCAGAGGCTGAAGAGAGTGTTGCAGAGGCTCAAGAGAGGGATGCAGAGGCTCTTGAGAGTGACGCAGAGGCTCAAGAGAGGAACGCAGAGGCGTAAGAGAGGGATGCAGAGGCTCAAGAGAGTGATTCAGAGGCTTACGAGAGTGATGCAGAGGCTTAAGAGATTGAGGCAGAGGCTGCAGACAGTGTTGCACAGGCTTCAGTGAGGGATGCAGAGGCTCAAGAGAGTAATGCAAAGGCTCAAGAGAGTGATGCAGAGGCTCAAGCGAGTGATGCAGAGGCTGAAGAGAGTGTTGCCGAGGCTCAAGAGAGGGATGCAGTGGCTCAAGAGAGTGATGCAGAGGCTTAAGAGAGTGAGGCAGAGGCTAGGAGAGGGATGCAGAGGCTCAAGAGAGTAATGCAGAGGCTTAAGAGGGTGATGCAGAGGCTCAAGAGAGTGATGCAGAGGCTTGAGAGAGGGATGCAGAGGCTCATGAGAGGGATGCAGAGGCTCATGAGAGGGATGCAGGAGTTCAAGAGAGGGATGCAGAGGCACAAAACAGTGATTCAGAGGTATACGAGAGTGATGCAGAGGCATAAGAGATTGATGCAGAGGCTTAAGAGAGGGATGCAGGGGCTCAAGAGAGGGATGCTTAGGCTCAAGTGAGGGATGCAGGGGCTCAAGAAAGGGATGCAGAGGCTCACGTGAGGGATGCAGAGGCACAAGAGAGGGATGCAGAGTCTCTTGAGAGTGACGCAGAGGCTCAATAGAGGGATGCAGAAGCTTAGGAGAGTGATGCACAGGCTCAGGACAGGGATGCAGAGGCTCATGAGAGGGATGCAGGAGTTAAAGAGAGTCATGCAGAGGCTCAAGAAAGGGATGCAGTGGCTTAAGAAAGTGATGCAGAGGCTCAAAAAAGGAATGCAGAGGCTTAAGAGAGTGATGCAGAGGCTGAAGAGAGTGTTGCAGGGGCTTAAGAGAGGGATGCAGAGGCTCAAGAGAGGGATGCAGAGGCTTAAGAGAGTGATGTAGAGGCTGAAGAGAGTGTTGCAGACGCTTAAGAGAGGAGATGCAGAGGCTCAAGAGAGTGATGCAAAGGCTCAAGAGAGTGAAGCAGAGGCTTAAGAGAGGGATGCAGAGGCTCAAGAGAGGGATTCAGAGGATCAAGAGAGTGATGCAGAGGCTCAAGAGAGTGATGCAGAGGCTGAAGAGAGAGATGCAGAGGCTTAAGAGAGTGATGCAGAGGTTCAAGAGAGTGATGCAGAGGCACAAGAGAATGATGTAGAGGCATAAGAGAGGGATGCAGAGGCTCATAAGAATGATGCATGGGCTCAGAGAATGATGCAGAGGCTTACGAGAGGGATGCAGAGGATCAAAAAAGTGATGCAGAGGCTTAAGAGAGGAATGCAGAGGCTCAAGAGAGTGATGGAGAGGCTCAAGAGAGTGATGCAGAGGCTCAACAGAATGATTCAGAGAATTACGAGAGTGATGCAGAGGCTTAAGAGAGTGATGCAGAGGCTTAAGAGCGGGATGCAGAGGCTCAAGAGAGGGATGCAGAGGATCATGAGAGGGATGCAGGGGCTCATGAGAGGGATGCAGAGGCTCAAGAGCCGGATGCAGGGGATCAAGAGAGGGATGCAGAGACTCAAATGAGGGATGAAGAGGCTGAAGAGAGTGATGCAGAGGCTCAAGAGAGGGATGCAGATGCTCAAGAGAGGGATGCAGAGGCTTAACAGAGTGATGCAGAGGCTGAAGAGAGTGTTGCACAGGCTTAAGAGAGGGATGTAGAGGCTCAAGAGAGTGATGCAAAGGCTCAAGAGAATGATGCAGAGGCTCAAGAGAGTGATGCAGAGGCTGAAGAGGGTGTTGCAGAGGCTCAGGAGAGGGATGCAGAGGCTTAAGAGAGGGATGCAGAGGCTCAAGAGAAGGAAGCAGAGGCTTCAGAGAGTGATGCAGAGGCTGAAGAGAGTGTTGCAGAGGCTTAAGAGAGGGATGCAGAGGCTCAAGAGAGTGATGCAAAGGCTCAAGAGAGTGATGCAGAGGCTCAAGAGAGTGATGCAGAGGATCAAGAGAGTGATGCAGAGGCTAAATAGAGTGTTGCAGAGGTTTAGGAGAGGGATGCAGAGGCTCAGAAGAGTGATGCAAAGGCTGAAGAGAGTGATGCAGAGGCTCAAGAGAGTGATGCAGAGGATCAAAAGAGTGATGCAGAGGCTGAAGAGAGAGATGCAGAGGCTAAAGAGAGTGATGCAGAGGCTCAATAGAGTGATGCAGGGCATCAAGAGAATGATGTAGAGGCTTATGAGAAGGATGTAGAGGCTCAAGAGAATGATGCAGAGGCTCAAGAGAGTGATGCAGAGGATCAAGAGAGGGATGCAGAGGTTTAAGAGAGTGATGCAGAGTCTGAAGAGAGTGATGCAGAGGCTCAAGAGATTGATGTGGAAACTCAAAAGAGTGATGCAGAGGCTCAAGAGAGGGATGCAGAGGCTCAAGTGAGGGATGCAGAGTCAAAAGAGAGGGATGCAGAGGCTCTTGAGAGTGATGCAGAGGCTCAAGAGAGGGATGCAGAGGCTTAAGAGAGTGATGCAAAGGCTTAAGAGCGGAATTCAGAGGCTCAAGAGAAGGATGCAGGAGTTCAAGCGAGGGATGCAGAGGCTCAAGAGAGGGATGCAGAGGCTCAAGAGACGGATGCAGGGGATCAAGAGAGGGATGCAGAGACTCAAGTGAGGGATGAAGAGGCTGAAGAGAGTGATGCAGAGGCTCAAGAGAGGGATGCTGAGGCTTAAGAGAATGATGCAGAGGCTGAAGAGAGTGTTGCACAGGCTTAAGAGAGGGACGCAGAGGCTCACGAGAGTGATGCAAAGGCTCAGGAGAGTGATGCAGAGGCTCAAGAGAGTGATGCAGAGGCTGAAGAGAGTGTTGCAGAGGCTCAAGAGAGGGATGCAGAGGCTTAAGAGAGGGATGCAGAGGCTCAAGAGAGTGATGCAAAGGCTCAAGAGAGTGATGCAGAGGCTCAAGAGAGTGATGCAGAGGATCAAGAGAGTGATGCAGAGGCTAAATAGAGTGTTGCAGAGGTTTAGGAGAGGGATGCAGAGGCTCAGAAGTGATGCAAAGGCTGAAGAGAGTGATGCAGAGGCTCAAGAGAGTGATGCAGAGGATCAAGAGAGTGATGCAGAGGCTGAAGAGAGAGATGCAGAGGCTAAAGAGAGTGATGCAGAGGCTCAATAGAGTGATGCAGGGCATCAAGAGAATGATGTAGAGGCTTATGAGAAGGATGTAGAGGTTCAAGAGAATGATGCAGAGGCTCAAGAGAGTGATGCAGAGGATCAAGAGAGGGATGCAGAGGTTTAAGAGAGTGATGCAGAGTCTGAAGAGAGTGATGCAGAGGCTCAAGAGATTGATGTGGAAACTGAAAAGAGTGATGCAGAGGCTCAAGAGAGGGATGCAGAGGCTCAAGTGAGGGATGCAGAGTCAAAAGAGAGGGATGCAGAGGCTCTTGAGAGTGATGCAGAGGCTCAAGAGAGGGATGCAGAGGCTTAAGAGAGTGATGCAAAGGCTTAAGAGCGGAATTCAGAGGCTCAAGAGAAGGATGCAGGAGTTCAAGCGAGGGATGCAGAGGCTCAAGAGAGGGATGCAGAGGCTCAAGAGACGGATGCAGGGGATCAAGAGAGGGATGCAGAGACTCAAGTGAGGGATGAAGAGGCTGAAGAGAGTGATGCAGAGGCTCAAGAGAGGGATGCAGAGGCTTAAGAGAATGATGCAGAGGCTGAAGAGAGTGTTGCACAGGCTTAAGAGAGGGACGCAGAGGCTCACGAGAGTGATGCAAAGGCTCAGGAGAGTGATGCAGAGGCTCAAGAGAGTTATGCAGAGGCTGAAGAGAGTGTTGCAGAGGCTCAAGAGAGGGATGCAGAGGCTTAAGAGAGGGACGCAGAGGCTCAAGAGAGGGATGCAGAGGCTTATGAGAGTGATGCAGAGGCTGAAGAGAGTGTTGCAGAGGCTTAAGAGAGGGATGCAGAGGCTCAAGAGAGTGATGCAGAGACTCAAGAGAGTTATGCATAGGCTCATGGGAGTGATGCAGAGGCTTTCGAAAGTGATGCAGAGGCTCAAGACAGTGATGCAGAGGCTCAAGAGAGTGATGCAGAGGCTCAAGAGAGTGATGCAGAGGCTCAAGAGAGTGATGCACAGGCTCAAAAGAGTGATGCAGAGGCTCAAGAGAGTAATGCAGAGGATCAAGAGAGGGATTCAGAGGCCCAAGAGAGGGATGCAGAGGCTGATGAGAGTGTTGCAGAGGCTCAAGAGAGTTATGCATAGGCTCAAGGGAGTGATGCAGAGGCTTACGAGAGTGATGCAGTGGCTCAAGAGAGTGATGCAGAGGCTCAAGAGAGTGATGCAGAGGCTCAAGAGAGTGATGCATGGGCTCAGGAGAGTGATGCAGAGGCTTAAGAGAGTGATGCAGAGGCTCAAGAGAGTGATGCAGAGGCTCAATAATTAAGAGAGCGATGAAGAATCTTAGGAGAATGATGCAGAGGCTGAAGAGAGAAATGCAGAGATTGAAGAGATTGATGAAGAGGCTCAAGAGAGTGATGTAGAGGCTTAAGAGAGGGATGCTGAGGCTCAGGAGAGTGATGCAGAGGCATAAGAGAGGGATGCAGGGGCTCAAGAGAGGGATGCAGAGACTCAGGAGAGAGATGCAGAGGCTTAAGAGAAGGATGCAAAGGCTCAAGAGAGGGATGCAGAGACTCATGAGAGGGACGCAGAGGCTCAGGCGAGGAAGGCAGAGGCTCAAAATAGGGATGCAGAGGCTTAAGAGGGTGATGCAGAGGCTCAGGAGAGTGATGCAGAGGCTTAAGAGGGTGATGCAGAGGCTCAGGAGAGTGATGCAGAGGCTCAAGAGAGGGATGCAGAGGCTGAAGAGAGTGATGCAGAGACTCAAGAGAGGGATGTAGAGGCTCAAGAGAGTGATGCAGAAGCTTAAGAGAGTGATGCAGAGGCTTAATAGAGTGATGCAAACGCTCAAGAGAGTGATGCAGAATCTCAAGAGAGGGATTCAGAGGCTCAAGAGATGGATGCAGAGGCTCAAGAGAGGGATGCAGAGGATGAAGAGAGTGATGCAGAACCTCGAGATAGTGATGCAGAGGCTCAAAAGAGGGATTCAGAGGCTCAAGAGAGGGATGCAGAGGCTGATGAGTGTGTTGCAGAGGCTCAATTGTGGGATGCAGAGGCTTAAGAGAGGGATGTAGAGAGTCAAGAGAGTTATGCAGAGGCTCAAGAGAGTGATGCAGAGGCTTACGGGAGTGATGCAGAGGCTCAAGAGAGGGATGTAGAGGCTGAAGAGATTGATACAAAAGCTCAAATGAGTGATGCAGAGGCTCAAGAGAGTGATGAAGCATATTAGGAGAATGATGCAGAGGCTTAAGAGAGGGATATAGAGATTGAAGAGAGTGATGAAGATGCTCAAGAGAGTGATGCAGAGGCTTAAGAGAGGGATGCAGAAGCTCAAGGGAGGGATGCAGAGGCTCACGACAGTGATTCAGAGGCTTACGAGAGTGATGCAGAGGCTTGAGAGAGTGAGGCAGAGGCTTAGGAGAGGGATGCAGAGGCTCAAGAGAGTGATGCAGAGGCATAAGAGGGTGATGCAGAGGCTAAAGAGAGTGATGCAGAGGCTCAAGTGAGTGATGCTGAGGATCAAGAGAGGGAAAGCAGAGGCTTAAGAGAGTGATGCAGAAGCTGACGAGAGTGATGCAGAGGCTCTAGAGAGTGATGCAGAGGCTTAAGTGAGTGATGCAGAGGCTCAAGAGAGTGATGCAGAGGATCAAGAGAGTGATGCAAAGGCTCGAGAGAGTGATGCAGAGGCTCAAGACAGGGATTCAGAGGCTTAAGAGAGTGATGCAGAAGCCTCAAGAAAGTGATGCAGAGGATCAAGAGAGGGATGCAGAGGCTTAAGAAAGTGATGCAGAGGCTGAGGAGAGTGTTGCAGAGGCTTAAGAGAGTGATGCAGAGGCTCAGGAGAGTGTTGCAGAGGCTCAAGAGAGTGATGCAGAGGATGAAGAGAGTGGTGCAGAGGCATAAGAAAGTGATGCAGAGACTCAAGAGAGGGATGGAGAGGCTCATGAGAGTGATGCAGAGGCTAAAGTGAGTGATGCAGAGGCTCATGAGAGTGATGCAGAGGCTCAAGAGAGTGATGCAGAGGATCAAGAGAGTGATGCAGAGGCTCAAGAGAGTGATGCAGAGGATCAAGAGAGGGATTCAGAGGCTCAAGAGAGGGATTCAGAGGCTTAATTGAGGGATGCAGAGGCAGAAAAGAGTGTTGCAGAGGCTCAAGAGAGGGATGCAGAGACTTAAGAGGGTAATGCAGAGCCTCAAGTGAGTGATGCAAAGGCTCAAGAGAGGGATGCAGGGGGCCAAGAGAGGGATGCAGAGGGTGATGAGAGTGTTGCTGAGGCTCAAGAGAGTGATGCAGAGGCTCAAGAGAGTGATGCAGAGGCTCAAGAGAGGGATGCAGAGGCTGAAGAGAGTGATGCAGAGACTCAACAGAGGGATGTAGAGGCTCAAGAGATTGATGCAGAAGCTTAAGAGAGTGATGCAGAGGCTTAAGAGAGTGATGCAAACGCTCAAGAGAGTGATGCAGAGGCTGAAGAGAGGGATTCAGAGGCTCACGAGATGGATGCAGAGGCTTAAGAAAGTGATGCTGAGGCTCAAGAGAGTGATGCAGAGGCTCAAGAGAGTGATGCATAGGCTCAGGAGAGTGATGCAGAGGCTTAAGAGAGTGATGCAGAGGCTCAAGAGAGTGATGCAGAGGCTCAATAATTAAGAGAGCGATGAAGAATCTTAGGAGAATGATGCAGAGGCTGAAGAGAGAAATGCAGAGATTGAAGAGATTGATGAAGAGGCTCAAGAGAGTGATGCAGAGGCATAAGAGAGGGATGCAGGGGCTCAAGAGAGGGATGCAGAGACTCAGGAGAGAGATGCAGAGGCTTAAGAGAAGGATGCAAAGGCTCAAGAGAGGGATGCAGAGACTCATGAGAGGGACGCAGAGGCTCAGGCGAGGAAGGCAGAGGCTCAAGAAAGAGATGCAGAGGCTTAAAAAAGTGATTCAGAGGCTCAAAATAGGGATGCAGAGGCTTAAGAGGGTGATGCAGAGGCTCAGGAGAGTGATGCAGAGGCTCAAGAGAGGGATGCAGAGGCTGAAGAGAGTGATGCAGAGACTCAAGAGAGGGATGTAGAGGCTCAAGAGAGTGATGCAGAAGCTTAAGAGAGTGATGCAGAGGCTTAATAGAGTGATGCAAACGCTCAAGAGAGTGATGCAGAATCTCAAGAGAGGGATTCAGAGGCTCAAGAGATGGATGCAGAGGCTCAAGAGAGGGATGCAGAGGATGAAGAGAGTGATGCAGAACCTCGAGATAGTGATGCAGAGGCTCAAAAGAGGGATTCAGAGGCTCAAGAGAGGGACGCAGAGGCTGATGAGTGTGTTGCAGAGGCTCAATTGTGGGATGCAGAGGCTTAAGAGAGGGATGTAGAGAGTCAAGAGAGTTATGCAGAGGCTCAAGAGAGTGATGCAGAGGCTTACGGGAGTGATGCAGAGGCTCAAGAGAGGGATGTAGAGGCTGAAGAGATTGATACAAAAGCTCAAATGAGTGATGCAGAGGCTCAAGAGAGTGATGAAGCATATTAGGAGAATGATGCAGAGGCTTAAAGCGAGGGATGCAGAGATTGAAGAGAGTGATGAAGATGCTCAAGAGAGTGATGCAGAGGCTTAAGAGAGGGATGCAGAGGCTCAAGGGAGGGATGCAGAGGCTCACGACAGTGATTCAGAGGCTTACGAGAGTGATGCAGAGGCTTGAGAGAGTGAGGCAGAGGCTTAGGAGAGGGATGCAGAGGCTCAAGAGAGTGATGCAGAGGCATAAGAGGGTGATGCAGAGGCTAAAGAGAGTGATGCAGAGGCTCTAGTGAGTGATGCTGAGGATCAAGAGAGGGAAAGCAGAGGCTTAAGAGAGTGATGCAGAAGCTGACGAGAGTGATGCAGAGGCTCTAGAGAGTGATGCAGAGGCTTAAGTGAGTGATGCAGAGGATCAAGAGAGTGATGCAGAGGATCAAGAGAGTGATGCAAAGGCTCGAGAGAGTGATGCAGAGGCTCAAGACAGGGATTCAGAGGCTTAAGAGAGTGATGCAGAAGCCTCAAGAAAGTGATGCAGAGGATCAAGAGAGGGATGCAGAGGCTTAAGAAAGTGATGCAGAGGCTGAGGAGAGTGTTGCAGAGGCTTAAGAGAGTGATGCAGAGGCTGAGGAGAGTGTTGCAGAGGCTCAAGAGAGTGATGCAGAGGATGAAGAGAGTGGTGCAGAGGCATAAGAAAGTGATGCAGAGACTCAAGAGAGGGATGGAGAGGCTCATGAGAGTGATGCAGAGGCTAAAGTGAGTGATGCAGAGGCTCATGAGAGTGATGCAGAGGCTCAAGAGAGTGATGCAGAGGATCAAGAGAGTGATGCAGAGGCTCAAGAGAGTGATGCAGAGGATCAAGAGAGGGATTCAGAGGCTCAAGAGAGGGATTCAGAGGCTTAATTGAGGGATGCAGAGGCAGAAGAGAGTGTTGCAGAGGCTCAAGAGAGGGATGCAGAGACTTAAGAGGGTAATGCAGAGCCTCAAGTGAGTGATGCAAAGGCTCAAGAGAGGGATGCAGGGGTCCAAGAGAGGGATGCAGAGGCTTAAGAGAGTGATGCAAACGCTCAAGAGAGTGATGCAGAGGCTCAAGAGAGGGATTCAGAGGCTCACGAGATGGATGCAGAGGCTTAAGAAAGTGATGCTGAGGCTCAAGTTAGTGATGCAGAGGCTCAAGCGAGTGATGCAGAGGCTCAAGAGTGGGATGCAGAGGATGAAGAGAGTGATGAAGAGGCTCGAGATAGTGATGCAGAGGCTCAAGAGAGTGATGCAGAGGCTCAAGAGAGTGATGCAGAGGCTTACGGGAGTGATGCAGAGGCTCATGAGAAGGATGTAGATGCTTAAGAGATTGATACAAAAGCTCAAAAGAGTGATGCAGAGGCTCAAGAGAGTGATGAAGCATATTAGGAGAATGATGCAGAGGCTCAAGAGAGGGATGCAGAGATTGAAGAGAGTGATGAAGATGCTCAAGAGAGTGATGCAGAGGCTTATGAGAGGGATGCAGAGGCTCAAGACAGTGATTCAGAGGCTTACGAGAGTGATGCAGAGGCTTGAGAGAGTGAGGCAGAGGCTCAAGAGAGGGATGCAGAGGCTGAAGAGAGTGATGCAGAGGCTTAAGTGAGTGATGCAGAGGCTGAAGAGAGTGATGCAAAGGATCAAGTGAGTGATGCAGAGGCTCGAGAGAGTGATGCAGAGGGTCAAGAGAGGGATTCAGTGGCTTAAAAGAGTGATGCAGAGGCCTCAAGAGAGTGATGCAGAGGATCAAGAGAGGGATGCAGAGGCTCAAGAGAATGATGTAGAGGCTTAAGAGAGGGATGCAGAGGCTCAAGAGAATGATGCAGAGGCTCAAGAGAGTGATGCAGAGGATGAAGAGAGGGGTGCAGAGGCTTAAGAGAGTGATGCAGAGACTCAAGAGAGGGATGCAGAGGCTCATGAGAGTGATGAAGAGGCTCAAGAGAGTGATGCAGGGGCTCACGAGAGTGATGCAGAAGCTGAAGAGAATGATGTAGAGGCTTAAGAGAGGGATGCAGAGGCTCAAGAGAATGATGCAGAGGCGCAAGAGAGTGATGCAGAGGATGGAGAGAGTGGTGCAGAGGCTTAAGAGAGTAATGCAGAGATTCAAGAGAGGGATGGAGAGGCTCATGAGAGTGATGCAGAGGCTCAAGAGAGTGATGCAGAGGCTCAAGAGAGTGATGCAGAGGCTCAAGAGAGTGATGCAGAGGATCAAGAGAGTGATGCAGAGGCTCAAGAGAGTGATGCAGAGGATCAAGAGAGGGATTCAGAGGCTCAAGAGAAGGATTCAGAGGCTCAAGAGATGGATGCAGAGGCTTAAGACAGTGATGCAGAGGCTCAAGAGAGTTATGCAAAGGCTCAAGAGAGTGATGCAGAGGCTTACAGGAGTGATGCAGAGGCTCATGAGAGGGATGTAGATGCTTAAGAGATTGATACAAAGGCTCAAAAGAGTGATGCAGAGGTTCAAGAGAGTGATGAAGCATATTAGGAGAATGATGCAGAGGCTCAAGAGAGGGATGCAGAGATTGAAGAGAGTGATGAAGATGCTCAAGAGAGTGATGCAGAGGCTTATGAGAGGGATGCAGAGGCTCAAGACAGTGATTCAGAGGCTTACGAGAGTGATGCAGAGGCTTGAGAGAGTGAGGCAGAGGCTCAAGAGAGGGATGCAGAGGCTGAAGAGAGTGATGCTGAGGATCAAGAGAGGGAAAGCAGAGGCTTAAGAGAGTGATGCAGAACCTGAAGAGAGTGTTGCAGAGGCTTAAGAGAGTGATGCAGGGGCTCAAGAGAGTGATGCAGAGGCATAAGTGAGTGATGCAAAGGCTCAAGAGAGTGATGCAGAGGATCAAGAGAGTGATGCAGAGGCTCGAGAGAGTGATGGAGAGGCTCAAGAGAGGGATTCAGAGGCTTAAGAGAGTGATGCAGAGGCCTCAAGAGAGTGATGCAGAGGATCAAGAGAGGGATGCAGAGGCTTAGGAGAGTGATGCAGAGGCTGAAGAGAGCGTTGCAGAGGCTTAAGCGAGTGATGCAAGGGCTCAAGAGAGTGATGCAGAGGCTCAAGAGAATGATGTAGAGGCTTAAGAGAGGGATGCAGAGGCTCAAGAGAATTATGCAGAGGCTCAAGAGAGTGATGCAGAGGATGAAGAGAGTGGTGCAAAGGCTTAGGAGACTGATGCAGAGACTCAAGAGAGGGATGGAGAGGCTCATGAGAGTGATGCAGAGGCTCAAGAGAGTGATGCAGAGGCTCAAGGGAGTGATGCAGAGGATCAAGAGAGGGATTCAGAGGCTCAAGAGAGGGATTCAGAGGCTTAATTGAGTGATGCAGAGGCAGAAGGGAGTGTTGCAGAGGCTCAATAGAGGGATGCAGAAGCTTAAGAGGGTAATGCAGAGCCTCAAGAGAGTGATGCAAAGGCTCAAGAGAGGGATGCAGGGGGCCAAGAGAGTGATGCAGATGCTCAAGAGAGGGATGCAGAGAATGAAGAGTGATGCAAAGGCTCAAGAGAGGGATGCAGGGGGCCAAGAGAGTGATGCAGATGCTCAAGAGAGGGATGCAGATGATGAAGAGAGTGATGGGAGGCTCGAGAGAGTGATGCAGAGGCTCAAAAGAGGGATTCAGAGGCTCAAGAGAGGGACGCAGAGGCTGATGAGAGTGTTGCAGAGGCTCAAGAGAGGGATGCAGAGGCTCAAGAGAGTGATGCAGAGGCTTAAGAGAGTGATGCAAAGGCTGAAGAGAGGGATGCAGAGGCTCATGAGAGGGATGCAGAGGCTCCAGAGCGGGATTCAGAGGCTCAAGAGATCGATGCAGAGGCTTAAGAGAGTGATGCAGAGGCTCAAGCGAGTGATGCAGAGGCTTAAGAGAGGGATGCCGAGGCTCAAGAGAGTGATGCAGAGGCTCAAGAGAGTGATGCAGAGGCTCAAGAGAGTGATGCAGAGGCTTCAGAGAGTGATGCAGAGGCATAAGAGAGGGATGCAGGGGCTCAAGAGAGGGATGCAGAGGCTCAAGAGAGTGATGCAGAGGCTTAAGAGAGTGATGCAAAGGCTGAAGTGAGGGATGCAGAGGCTAATGAGCGGGATGCAGAGTCTCAAGAGAGTGACGCAGAGGCTCAAGAGAGAGATGCAGAGGCTGAAGAGAGTGATGCAGAGACTCAAGAGAGTTATGCAGAGGCTCAAGAGAGTGGTGCAGAGGCTTACGAAAGTGATGCAGAGGCTCAAGAGCGGGATGTAGAGGCTCAAGAGAGTGATGCAGAAGCTTAAGAGAGTGATGCAGAGGCTTAAGAGAGTGATGCAGAGGCTCAAGAGAGTGATGCAGAGGCTCAAGAGAAGGATTCAGAGGCTCAAGAGATGGATGCAGAGGATTAAGACAGTGATGCAGAGGCTCAAGAGAGTTATGCAGAGGCTCAAGAGAGTGATGCAGAGGCTTATGAGAGTGATGCAGAAGCTCATGAGAGGGATGTAGAGGCTTAAGTGATTGATACAAAGGCTCAAAAGAGTGATGCAGAGGCTCAAGAGAGTGATGAAGCATATTAGGAGAATGATGCAGAGGCTCAAGAGAGGGATGCAGAGATTGAAGAGAGTGATGAAGATCCTCAAGAGAGTGATGCAGAAGCTTAAGAGAGGGATGCAGAGGCTCAAAAGAGGGATGCAGAGGCTCAAGACAGTGATTCAGAGGCTTACGAGAGTGATGCAGAGGCTTGAGAGAGTGAGGCAGAGGCTTAGGAGAGGGATGCAGAGGCTCAAGAGAGTGAAGCAGAGGATTAGGAGGGTGATGCAGAGGCTGAAAAGAGTGATGCAGAGGCTTAAGAGAGGGATGCCGATGCTCAAGAGAGTGATGCAGAGGCTCAAGAGAGTGATGCAGAGGCTCAAGAGAGTGATGCAGAGGCTTAAGAGAGTGATGCAGAGGCATAAGAGAGTGATGCAGAGGCTTAAGAGAATGATGCAGAGGCATAAGAGAGTGATGCATAGGCTTAAGAAAGGGATGCAGAGGCTCAAGAGAAGGATGCAGAGGCTCAAGAGAGGGATGCAGAGGCTCAAGAGAGGAATGCAGAGGTTCATGAGAGGGATGCAGGAGTTCAAGAGAGTGATGCAGAGGCTCAAGAGAGTGATTCAGAGGCTTACGAGAGTGATGCAGAGGCTTAAGAGAGTGATGCAAAGGCTTAGGAAAAAGATGCAGTGGCTCAAGAGAGGGATGCAGAGGTAAAGAGAGGGATGCAGGGGCTCATGAGAGGGATGCAGAGGCTCAAGTGAGGGATGCAGAGGCACAAGAGAGGGATGCAGAGGCTCTTGAGAGTGGCGCAGAGACTCAAGAGAGGGATGTAGAGGCTTAGGAGAGTGATGCAAAGGCTCAGGAGAGAAATGCAGAGGCTCAGGAGAGGGATGCAGGAGTTTAAGAAAATGATGCAGAGGCTCAAGAAAGGGATGCAGAGGCTTAAGAAAGTGGTGCAGAGGCTCAAAAAAGGGATGCAAAGGCTAAAGAGGGTGATGCAGAGGCTCAAGAGAGTGATGCAGAGGCTCAAGAAAGGGATGCAGAGGCTCAAGAGAGATATGCTGAGGAACAAGAGAGGGAAAGCAGAGGATTAAGCGAGTGATGCAGAAGCTGAAGAGAGTGATGCAGAGGCTGTAGAGAGTGATGCAGAGGCTTAAGAAGGTGATGCAGAGGCTCAAGAGAGTGATGCAGAGGATCAAGAGAGTGATGCAGAGGCTCGAGAGAGTGAAGCAGAGGCTCAAGAGAGGGATTCAGAGGCTTAAGAGAGTGATGCACAGGCCTCAAGAGAGTGATGCAGAGGCTGAAGAGAGTGTTGCAGAGGCGCAAGAGAGTGATGCAGAGGCTCAAGAGAGTGTTGCAGAGGATCAACAGACGGATGCAGAGGCTTTAGAGTGTGATGCAGAGGCTGAAGAGAGTGTTGCAGAGGCTTAAGAGAGGGATGCAAAGGCTCAGGAGAGTGATGCAGAGGCTCAAGAGAGTGATGAAGAATCTTAGGAGAATGATGAAGAGGCTCTAAAGAGGGATGCAGAGATTGAAGAGAGTGATGAAGAGGCTCAAGAGAGTGATGCAGAGGCTTAAGAGAGGAAGGCAGAGGCTCAAGAAAGGGATGCAGAGGCTAAAGAGGGTGAAGGAGAGACTCAAGAGAGTTATGCAGAGGCTCAAGAGAGTGGTGCAGAGGCTTACGAGAGTGATGCAGAGGCTCAAGAGCGGGATGTAGAGGCTCAAGAGAGTGATGCAGAAGCTTAAGAGAGTGATGCAGAGGCTTAAGCGAGTGATGCAGAGGCTCAAGAGAGTGATGCAGAGGCTCAAGAGAAGGATTCAGAGGCTCAAGAGATGGATGCAGAGGCTTAAGGGAGTGATGCAGATGCTCAAGAGAGTGATGCAGAGGCTTAAGAGAGGGATGCCGAGGCTCAAGCGAGTGATGCAGAGGCTCAAGAGAGTGATGCAGAGGCTCAAGAGAGTGATGCAGAGGCTTAAGAGAGTGATGCAGAGGTATAAGAGAGGATGCAGGGGCTCAAGAGAGGGATGCAGAGGCTCAAGAGAGTGATGCAGAGGCTTAAGAGAGTGATGCAAAGGCTGAAGAGAGGGATGCAGAGGCTCATGAGAGGGATGCAGAGGCTCAAGAGAGTGATGCAGGCGCTCAAGAGAGAGATGCAGAGGCTGAAGAGAGTGATGCAGAGACTCAAGAGAGTTATGCAGAGGCTCAAGAGAGTGGTGCAGAGGCTTACGAGAGTGATGCAGAGGCTCAAGAGCGGGATGTAGAGGCTCAAGAGAGTGATGCAGAAGCTTAAGAGAGTGATGCAGAGGCTCAAGAGAGTGATGAAGCATATTAGGAGAATGATGCAGAGGCTCAAGAGAGGGATGAAGCATATTAGGAGAATGATGAAGATGCTCAAGAGAGTGATGCAGAGGCTTAAGAGAGGGATGCAGAGGCTCAAGAGAGGGATGCAGAGGCTTAAGAGAGGGATGCAGAGACTCAAGAGAGTTATGCAGAGGCTCAAGAGAGTGATGCAGAGGCTTACGGGAGTGATGCAGAGGCTCAAGAGAGTGATGAAGCATATTAGGAGAATGATGCAGAGGCTCAAGAGAGGGATGCAGAGATTGAAGAGAGCGATGAAGATGCTCAAGAGAGTGATGCAGAGGCTTAAGAGAGGGATGCAGAGGCTCAAGGGAGGGATGCAGAGGCTCACGACAGTCTCTGCGTCAGTCTAAGCATCACTATCTTGAGCCTCTGCATCCCTCTCTTGAGCCTCTGCAACACTCTCATCAGCCTCTGCATCCCTCTCTTGAGCCTCTGAATCCCTCTTTTGAGCCTCTGCATCACTCTCTCAAGCCTCCCATCACTCTCTTCATCCTCTGCATCCCTCTCTTGAGCATCTGCATCACTCTCTTGGCCCCCTGCATCCCTCTCTTGAGCCTTTGTATCACTCTCTTCATCCTCTGCATCCCTCTCTTGAGCATCTGCATCACTCTCTTGGCCCCCTGCATCCCTCTCTTGAGCCTTTGCATCACTCTCTTGAGGCTCTGCATTACCCTCTTAAGCCTCTGCATCCCTCTCTTGAGCCTCGGCAACACTCTCCTCATCCTCTGCATCACTCTCTTGAGCCTCTGCATCATTCTCTTGAGCCTCTGCATCCCTCTCTTAAGCCTCTACATCATTCTCTTCAGCCTCTGCATCACTCTCTTAAGCCTCTGCACCCCTCTCTTCATCCTCTGCATCACTCTCTTGAGCCTCTGCATCATTCGCTTGAGCCTCTGCATCCCTCTCTTAAGCCTCTACATCATTCTCTTGAGCCTCTGCATCACTCTCTTGAGCCCCTGCATCACTCGCTTAAGCCTCTGCAACACTCTCTTCTGCCTCTGCATCACTCTCTTAAGCCTCTGCATCCCTCTCTTGATCCTCTGCATCACTCTCTTGAGGCCTCTGCATCACTCTCTTAAGCCTCTGAATCCCTCTCTTGAGCCTCTGCATCACTCTCTCGAGCCTCTGCATCACTCTCTTGATCCTCTGCATCCCTCTCCTGAGCCCCTGCATCCCTCTCTTTTGCCTCTGCATCACTCTCTTAAGCCTCTGCATCACTCTCTTGAGCCTCAACATCCCTCTGTTAAGCCTCTGCATCACTCTCTTGAGCCTCTTCATCACTCTCTTCAATCTCTGCATCCCTCTCTTGAGCCTCTGCATCTTTCTCCTATGATTCTTCATCACTCTCTTGAGCCTCTGCATCACTCTCCTGAGCCTCTGCATCCCTCTCTTGAGCCTCTGCATCATTCACCTATGATTCTTCATCACTCTCTTGAGCCTCTGCATCACTCTCCTGATCCTCTGCAACACTCTCTTGAGCCTCTGCATCACTCTCTTGCGCCTCTGAAACACTCTCTTCAGCCTCTGCATCACTCTCTTTAGGCCTGTGCATCACTCTCTTAAGCCTCTGAATCCCTCTCTTGAGCCTCTGCAACACTCTCTCGAGCCTCTGCATCACTCTCTTTATCCTCTGCATCACTCTCTTGATCCTCTGCATCACCCTCTTAAGCCTCTGCATCACTCTCTAGAGCCTCTGCATCACTCTCTTCAGCTTCTGCATCACTCTCTTAAGCCTCTGCTTTCCCTCTCTTGATCCTCAGCATCACTCTCTTGAGATTCAGCATCCCTCTCTTAAGCCTCTGCATCACTCTCTTGAGCCTCTTCATCACTCTCTTCAATCTCTGCATTTCTCTCTTGAGCCTCGGCCTCATTCTTTTAAGATTCTTCATCACTCTGTTGAGCCTCTGCATCACTCTCTTGAGCCTCTGCATCACTCTCTTGAGCCTTTGCATCAATCTCTTAAGCCTCTGCATCACTCTCTTCAGCCTATGCATCACTCTCTTGAGCTTCTGCGTCACTCGCTTGAGCCTCTACATCCCTCTCTTGAGCCTCTGCATCACTCTCGTAAGCCTCTGCATCACTCTCTTGAGCCTATGCATAACTCTCTTGAGTCTCTGCATCACTCTCTTGAGCCTCTGCATCCCTCTCTTGAGCCTCTGCAACACTCTCATCAGACTCTGCATCCCTCTCTTGAGCCTCTGAATCCCTCTTTTCAGCCTCTGCATCACTCTCTCAAGCCTCCCATCACTCTCATCATCCTCTGCATCCCTCTCTTGAGCATCTGCATCACTCTCTTGGCCCCCTGCATCCCTCTCTTGAGCCTTTGCATCGCTCTCTTCGTCCTCTGCATCCCTCTCTTGAGCATCTGCATCACTCTCTTGGCCCCCTGCATCCCTCTCTTGAGCCTTTGCATCACTCTCTTGAGGCTCTGCATTACCCTCTTAAGCCTCTGCATCCCTCTCTTGAGCCTCTGCAACACTCTCTTCTGCCTCTGCATCACTCAATTAAGCCACTGAATCCCTCTCTTGAGCCTCTGAATCCCTCTCTTGATCCTCTGCATCACTCTCTTGAGCCTCTGCATCACTCTCTTGAGCCTCTGCATCACTCTCTTGAGCCTCTGCATCACTCTCTTGAGCCTCTGCATCATTCCCTTGAGCCTCTGCATCCTTCTCTTAAGCCTCTACATCATTCTCTTGAGCCTCTGCATCACTCTCGTGAGCCGCTGCATCACTCTCTTGAGCCTCTGCATCACTCTAATGAGCCTCTGCATCCCTCTCTTGAGTCTCTGCATCACTCTCTTAAGCCTCTGCACCCCTCTCTTCATCCTCTGCATCACTCTCTTGAGCCTCTGCATCATTCTCTTGAGCCTCTGCATCCTTCTCTTAAGCCTCTACATCATTCTCTTGAGTCTCTGCATCACTCTCTTGAGCCCCTGCATCACTCGCTTAAGCCTCTGCAACACTCTCTTCAGCCTCTGCATCCCTCTCTTGATCCTCTGCATCCTCTCTTGATCCTCTGCATCACTCTCATGAGGCCTCTGCATCACTCTCTTAAGCCTCTGAATCCCTCTCTTGAGCCTCTGCATCACTCTCTCGAGCTTCTGCATCACTCTCTCGAGCCTCTGCATCACTCTCTTGATCCTCTGCATCACTCTCTTGAGCCTCTGCATCACTCACTTAAGCCTCTGCATCACTCTCTAGAGCCTCTGCATCACTCTCTTCAGCTTCTGCATCACTCTCTTATGCCTCTGCTTTCCCTCTCTTGATCCTCAGCATCACTCTCTTGAGCCTCATCATCCCTCTCTTAAGCCTCTGCATCACTCTCTTGAGCCTCTTTATCACTCTCTTCAATCTCTGCATTTCTCTCTTGAGCCTCTGCATCATTCTCTTAAGCCTCTACATCATTCTCTTGAGCCTCTGCATCGCTCTCTTGAGCCCCTGCATCACTCGCTTAAGGCTCTGCAACACTCTCTTCTGCCTCAGCATCACTCTCTTAAGCCTCTGCATCCCTCTCTTGATCCTCTGCATCACTCTCTTGAGCCTCTGCATCACTCTTTTGAGCTTTTGTATCAATCTCTTAAGCATCTACATCACTCTCATGAGCCTCTGCATCACTCCCGTAAGCCTCTGCATCACTCTCTTGAGCCTCTGAATAACTCTCTTGAGCCTCTGCATCACTGTCTTAAGCCTCTGCATCCATCTCTTCAGCCTCTGAATCCTTCTCTTGAGCCTCTGCATCACTCTCTTGAGCCTCTGCATCACTCTCATCAGCCTCTGCATCCCTCTCCTGAGCCTCTGGATCCCTCTTTTGAGCCTCTGCATCACTATCTCGAGCCTCTGCATCACTCTCTTCATCCTCTGCATCCCTCTCTTGAGCCTCTGCATCACTCTCTTGAGCCTCTGCATCACTCTCTTGAGCCTCGGCATCCCTCGCTTAAGCCTCTGCATCACTCTCTTGAGCCTCTGCATCGCTCTCCTAAGCCTCAGCATCCATCTCCTGAGCCTCTGAATCCCTCGCTTAAGCCTCTGCATCACTCTCTTGAGCCTCTACATCCCTCTCTTGAGCCTCTGCATCACTCTCGTAAGCCTCTGCACCACTCTCTTGAGCCTCTGCATAACTCTCTTGAGTCTCTACATCACTCTCTTCAGCCTCTGTATCTCTGTCTTGAGCCTCTGCATCACTTTCGTGAGCCTCTGTATCACCCTCATAAGCCTCTGCATCCCTATTTTGAGCCTCTCCATCACTTTTTTAAGCCTTTGCATCCCTTTCTTGAGCCTCTGCCTCCGTCGATTGAGCCTCTGCATCCCTCTCATGAGCCTTTGCATTCCTCTCTTGATCCTTTTCCATCACTTTCTTAAGCCTCTTCATCACTCTCCTGAGCCTCTGCATCCCTCTCTTGAGCCCCTGCATCCCTCTCTTATGCCTCTGCATCACTCTATTAAGCCTCTGCATCACTCTCTTGAACCTCAGCATCTCTCTCTTAAGCCTCTGCATCACTCTCTTGAGCCTCTTCATCAATCTCTTCAATCTGTCCATTTCTCTCTTGAGCCTCTGCATCATTCTCCTAAGATTCTTCATCACTCTCTTGAACCTCTGCATGACTCTCTTGAGCCTCTGCATCACTCTCTTGAGCCTTTGCATCAATTTCTTAAGCCTATGCATCACTCTCTTGAGCCTATGCATCACTCTCTTGAGGTTCTGCGTCACTCTCTTGAGCCTCTATATCCCTCTCTTGAGCCTCTGCATCACTCTCGTAAGCTTCTGCATCACTCTCTTGAGCTTAAATTGAACTCTGACCTCTCTTGAGCTCTCTAAAACAGAACTTCTCCCCTTTTCAATATCTTACTTAGTATTTTAACGAGAAAGAAATAGTTGATTGAAAATGAAGTGTTTAAGGATAATTTCTAATCAATTATGTGTTTGCATCATTTTTACCGTATATTTATTGAATTAATAACAATAAACTGAAAATTCACAAAAACGTGGAAAAGCTGCAAAATATTGCCTAATCCGATGATATTTTGTTTATATCACATAAAGGAATAGGGGATGATAAACGTCAAAATATTGCTGAATTCGATGATTTATAGTACGGAACAAAATGCAAGAAAACTTGCTTAAAATACAAAATTTGAGAAATTCTGAGATTTGAAGGCCAAATCAAATATCGTGAGAAAACATGAAGTAGTATCGAAATATTGGTAAAAACGAATATATTTACGTAAAATCACACTACATGAATAACGTGAAAAAAGTCACTATATTACCATATTTGAGGATTTTAACCTCAAATCATAGAGCGAGGTTTCGTATTATTTAGATCCAAGAAAAGACATAAGACAATGTTGTTTCCAATACAAATGATAAAAATCAATGTGTTTTTATTATAATTAACTAAAATTTTCCTGATTTTCCGTTTATATTACCGATGGAAGACGTACACGTAAAACCGCTCTAATCCGGCTGAAACGTCGATATATGTAATAAAACCGAACTTCTCCCTTTTTCAATATCTAACTCAGTATTTGAACTAGAAACAAATAGTTGATTGAAAATGAAGTGTTTAAGGTTAATTTCTAATCAATTATGTGTTTGCATCATTTTTATCGTATATTTAATTAATTAATAACAATAAACTAAAAATTCACAAATACGTGGAAAACCCGCAAAATATTGCCTAATTCGATGATATTTTGTTTATATCACATAAAGGAAAAGGGGGTGATAAACGTCAAAATATTGCTGAATTCGATGATTTTTAGTACGGAACAAAATGCAAGAAAACTTGCTTAAAATGCAATATTATGCGAAAATCTGAGATTTGAAGGCCAAATCACATATCGTGATACTACATGAAATAGTATCGAAATAGTGGTAAAAATGAATATATTTACGTAATATAAAACTACATGAAAAACGTGAAAAAAGTCATTATTATACCAAATTTGAGGATTTTAACTTTGAATCATAGAGCGACATTTCATATTTTTTAGACCCTAGAAAAGACGTATAGAGATGTTGCTTCTAATACAAATGATAAAAATCATTGTGTTTTCATTAAAATTAACTAAAATGTTCCTGATTTTCGGTTTATATTACCGATGGAAGATGTACATGTAAAACTGTTCTAATCCGGCTGAAACGTCGATATATGCAATAAAAACAGAGCTTCTCCCCTTTTCAATATCTTACTCAGTATTTTAATGAGAATCAAATAGATGATTGAAACTTAAGTATTTAAAATTATTTTCTTATCAATTATGTGTATGCATCATTTTTATGGTATATTTAATGAATTAATAACAATAAACTGAAAATTCTCCAAAACGTGGAAAACGGATAAATATGCCTAAATCGAAGATATTTTGTTTAAATCACATAAAGGAACAAAGGATGATGAAGGTCAAATATTGCTAAATTCGATGATTTTTAGTACAAAACAAAATGCAAGAAAACTTGCTTAAAAATGCAAAATTTGCGAAATTCTGAGATATGAAGTCCAAATCACATATCGTGAGAAAAGATGAAGTAGTATCGAAATATTGGTAAAAACGAATATATATACGTAATATATATACTTATGTAATATATGAAAAACGTGAAAAAAGTCATTATTATACCAAATTTGAGGATTTTATTTTCGAATCATAGAGCGACGTTTCGTATTTTTTAGACCCTAGAAAAGACGTATAAAGATGTTGCTTCTAATACAAATGATAAAAATCAATGTGTTTTCATCACTCTCTTGAGCCTCTACTTCCCTTTCTTCAGCCTCTGCATCACTCTCGTAAGCCTCTGTATCACTCTCTTTAGCCTCTGCATAACTCTCTTGAGTCTCTGCATCCCTCTCTTGAGCCTCTGCATCCCTCTCTTGAGCCTCTGCAACACTCTCATCAGCCTCTGCATCCCTCTCCTGAGCCTCTGAATCCCTCTTTTGAGCCTCTGCATCACTATCTCGAGCCTCTGCATCACTCTCTTCATCCTCTGCATCCCTCTCTTGAGCCTCTGCATCACTCTCTTGAGCCTCTGCATCACTCTCTTGAGCCTCGGCATCCCTCGCTTAAGCCTCTGCATCACTCTCTTGAGCCTCTGCATCACTCTCCTAAGCCTCAGCATCCATCTCTTGAGCCTCTGAATCCCTCGCTTAAGCCTCTGCATCACTCTCTTGAGCCTCTACATCCCTCTCTTGGGCCTCTGCATCACTCTCGTAAGCCACTGCACCACTCTCTTGAGCCTCTGCATAACTCTCTTGAGTCTCTGCATCACTCTCTTCAGCCTCTGTATCTCTCTCTTGAGCCTCTGCATCACTCTCGTGAGCCTCTGCATCACCCTCTTAAGCCTCTGCATCTATATTTTGAGCCTCTACATCACTTTTTTAAGCCTCTGCATCCCTTCCTTGAGCCTCTGCCTCCGTCGATTGAGCCTCTGCATCCCTCTCATGAGCCTTTGCATTCCTCTCTTGATCTTTTTCCATCACTTTCTTAAGCCTCTGCATCACTCTCCTGAGCCTCTGCATCCCTCTCTTGAGCCTCAGCATCCCTCTCTTAAGCCTCTGCATCACTCTCTTGAGCCTCTTCATCAATCTCTTCAATCTCTGCATTTCTCTCTTGAGCCTCTGCATCATTCTCCTAAGATTCTTCATCACTCTCTTGAACCTCTGCATCACTCTCTTGAGCCTCTGCATCACTCTCTTGAGCCTTTGCATCAATTTCTTAAGCCTATGCATCACTCTCTTGAGCCTATACATCACTCTCTTGAGGTTCTGCGTCACTCTCTTGAGCCTCTATATCCTTCTCTTGAGCCTCTGCATCACTCTCGTAAGCCTCTGCATCACTCTCTTGAGCCTATGCATAACTCTCTTGAGTCTCTGCATCACTCTCTTGAGCCTCTGCATCCCTCTCTTGAGCCTCTGCAACACTCTCATCAGCCTCTGCATCCCTCTCTTGAGCCACTGAATCCCTCTTTTGAGCCTCTGCATCACTCTCTCAAGCCTCCCATCACTCTCTTCATCCTCTGCATCCCTCTCTTGAGCATCTGCATCACTCTCTTGGCCCCCTGCATCCCTCTCTTGAGCCTTTGTATCACTCTCTTCATCCTCTGCATCCCTCTCTTGAGCATCTGCATCACTCTCTTGGCCCCCTGCATCCCTCTCTTGAGCCTTTGCATCACTCTCTTGAGGCTCTGCATTACCCTCTTAAGCCTCTGCATCCCTCTCTTGAGCCTCGGCAACACTCTCCTCATCCTCTGCATCACTCTCTTGAGCCTCTGCATCATTCTCTTGAGCCTCTGCATCCCTCTCTTAAGCCTCTACATCATTCTCTTCAGCCTCTGCATCACTCTCTTAAGCCTCTGCACCCCTCTCTTCATCCTCTGCATCACTCTCTTGAGCCTCTGCATCATTCGCTTGAGCCTCTGCATCCCTCTCTTAAGCCTCTACATCATTCTCTTGAGCCTCTGCATCACTCTCTTGAGCCCCTGCATCACTCGCTTAAGCCTCTGCAACACTCTCTTCTGCCTCTGCATCACTCTCTTAAGCCTCTGCATCCCTCTCTTGATCCTCTGCATCACTCTCTTGAGGCCTCTGCATCACTCTCTTAAGCCTCTGAATCCCTCTCTTGAGCCTCTGCATCACTCTCTCGAGCCTCTGCATCACTCTCTTGATCCTCTGCATCCCTCTCCTGAGCCCCTGCATCCCTCTCTTTTGCCTCTGCATCACTCTCTTAAGCCTCTGCATCACTCTCTTGAGCCTCAACATCCCTCTGTTAAGCCTCTGCATCACTCTCTTGAGCCTCTTCATCACTCTCTTCAATCTCTGCATCCCTCTCTTGAGCCTCTGCATCATTCTCCTATGATTCTTCATCACTCTCTTGAGCCTCTGCATCACTCTCCTGAGCCTCTGCATCCCTCTCTTGAGCCTCTGCATCATTCACCTATGATTCTTCATCACTCTCTTGAGCCTCTGCATCACTCTCCTGATCCTCTGCAACACTCTCTTGAGCCTCTGCATCACTCTCTTGCGCCTCTGAAACACTCTCTTCAGCCTCTGCATCACTCTCTTTAGGCCTGTGCATCACTCTCTTAAGCCTCTGAATCCCTCTCTTGAGCCTCTGCAACACTCTCTCGAGCCTCTGCATCACTCTCTTTATCCTCTGCATCACTCTCTTGATCCTCTGCATCACCCTCTTAAGCCTCTGCATCACTCTCTAGAGCCTCTGCATCACTCTCTTCAGCTTCTGCATCACTCTCTTAAGCCTCTGCTTTCCCTCTCTTGATCCTCAGCATCACTCTCTTGAGATTCAGCATCCCTCTCTTAAGCCTCTGCATCACTCTCTTGAGCCTCTTCATCACTCTCTTCAATCTCTGCATTTCTCTCTTGAGCCTCGGCCTCATTCTTTTAAGATTCTTCATCACTCTGTTGAGCCTCTGCATCACTCTCTTGAGCCTCTGCATCACTCTCTTGAGCCTTTGCATCAATCTCTTAAGCCTCTGCATCACTCTCTTCAGCCTATGCATCACTCTCTTGAGCTTCTGCGTCACTCGCTTGAGCCTCTACATCCCTCTCTTGAGCCTCTGCATCACTCTCGTAAGCCTCTGCATCACTCTCTTGAGCCTATGCATAACTCTCTTGAGTCTCTGCATCACTCTCTTGAGCCTCTGCATCCCTCTCTTGAGCCTCTGCAACACTCTCATCAGACTCTGCATCCCTCTCTTGAGCCTCTGAATCCCTCTTTTCAGCCTCTGCATCACTCTCTCAAGCCTCCCATCACTCTCTTCATCCTCTGCATCCCTCTCTTGAGCATCTGCATCACTCTCTTGGCCCCCTGCATCCCTCTCTTGAGCCTTTGCTCTCTCTTCGTCCTCTGCATCCCTCTCTTGAGCATCTGCATCACTCTCTTGGCCCCCTGCATCCCTCTCTTGAGCCTTTGCATCACTCTCTTGAGGCTCTGCATTACCCTCTTAAGCCTCTGCATCCCTCTCTTGAGCCTCTGCAACACTCTCTTCTGCCTCTGCATCACTCAATTAAGCCACTGAATCCCTCTCTTGAGCCTCTGAATCCCTCTCTTGATCCTCTGCATCACTCTCTTGAGCCTCTGCATCACTCTCTTGAGCCTCTGCATCACTCTCTTGAGCCTCTGCATCACTCTCTTGAGCCTCTGCATCATTCCCTTGAGCCTCTGCATCCTTCTCTTAAGCCTCTACATCATTCTCTTGAGCCTCTGCATCACTCTCGTGAGCCGCTGCATCACTCTCTTGAGCCTCTGCATCACTCTAATGAGCCTCTGCATCCCTCTCTTGAGTCTCTGCATCACTCTCTTAAGCCTCTGCACCCCTCTCTTCATCCTCTGCATCACTCTCTTGAGCCTCTGCATCATTCTCTTGAGCCTCTGCATCCTTCTCTTAAGCCTCTACATCATTCTCTTGAGTCTCTGCATCACTCTCTTGAGCCCCTGCATCACTCGCTTAAGCCTCTGCAACACTCTCTTCAGCCTCTGCATCCCTCTCTTGATCCTCTGCATCCCTCTCTTGATCCTCTGCATCACTCTCATGAGGCCTCTGCATCACTCTCTTAAGCCTCTGAATCCCTCTCTTGAGCCTCTGCATCACTCTCTCGAGCTTCTGCATCACTCTCTCGAGCCTCTGCATCACTCTCTTGATCCTCTGCATCACTCTCTTGAGCCTCTGCATCACTCACTTAAGCCTCTGCATCACTCTCTAGAGCCTCTGCATCACTCTCTTCAGCTTCTGCATCACTCTCTTATGCCTCTGCTTTCCCTCTCTTGATCCTCAGCATCACTCTCTTGAGCCTCAGCATCCCTCTCTTAAGCCTCTGCATCACTCTCTTGAGCCTCTTTATCACTCTCTTCAATCTCTGCATTTCTCTCTTGAGCCTGTGCATCATTCTCTTAAGCCTCTACATCATTCTCTTGAGCCTCTGCATCGCTCTCTTGAGCCCCTGCATCACTCGCTTAAGGCTCTGCAACACTCTCTTCTGCCTCAGCATCACTCTCTTAAGCCTCTGCATCCCTCTCTTGATCCTCTGCATCACTCTCTTGAGCCTCTGCATCACTCTTTTGAGCTTTTGTATCAATCTCTTAAGCATCTACATCACTCTCATGAGCCTCTGCATCACTCCCGTAAGCCTCTGCATCACTCTCTTGAGCCTCTGAATAACTCTCTTGAGCCTCTGCATCACTGTCTTAAGCCTCTGCATCCATCTCTTCAGCCTCTGAATCCTTCTCTTGAGCCTCTGCATCACTCTCTTGAGCCTCTGCATCACTCTCATCAGCCTCTGCATCCCTCTCCTGAGCCTCTGGATCCCTCTTTTGAGCCTCTGCATCACTATCTCGAGCCTCTGCATCACTCTCTTCATCCTCTGCATCCCTCTCTTGAGCCTCTGCATCACTCTCTTGAGCCTCTGCATCACTCTCTTGAGCCTCGGCATCCCTCGCTTAAGCCTCTGCATCACTCTCTTGAGCCTCTGCATCACTCTCCTAAGCCTCAGCATCCATCTCCTGAGCCTCTGAATCCCTCGCTTAAGCCTCTGCATCACTCTCTTGAGCCTCTACATCCCTCTCTTGAGCCTCTGCATCACTCTCGTAAGCCTCTGCACCACTCTCTTGAGCCTCTGCATAACTCTCTTGAGTCTCTACATCACTCTCTTCAGCCTCTGTATCTCTGTCTTGAGCCTCTGCATCACTTTCGTGAGCCTCTGTATCACCCTCATAAGCCTCTGCATCCCTATTTTGAGCCTCTCCATCACTTTTTTAAGCCTCTGCATCCCTTTCTTGAGCCTCTGCCTCCGTCGATTGAGCCTCTGCATCCCTCTCATGAGCCTTTGCATTCCTCTCTTGATCCTTTTCCATCACTTTCTTAAGCCTCTTCATCACTCTCCTGAGCCTCTGCATCCCTCTCTTGAGCCCCTGCATCCCTCTCTTATGCCTCTGCATCACTCTATTAAGCCTCTGCATCACTCTCTTGAACCTCAGCATCTCTCTCTTAAGCCTCTGCATCACTCTCTTGAGCCTCTTCATCAATCTCTTCAATCTGTCCATTTCTCTCTTGAGCCTCTGCATCATTCTCCTAAGATTCTTCATCACTCTCTTGAACCTCTGCATGACTCTCTTGAGCCTCTGCATCACTCTCTTGAGCCTTTGCATCAATTTCTTAAGCCTATGCATCACTCTCTTGAGCCTATGCATCACTCTCTTGAGGTTCTGCGTCACTCTCTTGAGCCTCTATATCCCTCTCTTGAGCCTCTGCATCACTCTCGTAAGCTTCTGCATCACTCTCTTGAGCTTAAATTGAACTCTGACCTCTCTTGAGCTCTCTAAAACAGAACTTCTCCCCTTTTCAATATCTTACTTAGTATTTTAACGAGAAAGAAATGGTTGATTGAAAATGAAGTGTTTAAGGATAATTTCTAATCAATTATGTGTTTGCATCATTTTTACCGTATATTTATTGAATTAATAACAATAAACTGAAAATTCACAAAAACGTGGAAAAGCTGCAAAATATTGCCTAATCCGATGATATTTTGTTTATATCACATAAAGGAATAGGGGATGATAAACGTCAAAATATTGCTGAATTCGATGATTTATAGTACGGAACAAAATGCAAGAAAACTTGCTTAAAATACAAAATTTGAGAAATTCTGAGATTTGAAGGCCAAATCAAATATCGTGAGAAAACATGAAGTAGTATCGAAATATTGGTAAAAACGAATATATTTACGTAAAATCACACTACATGAATAACGTGAAAAAAGTCACTATATTACCATATTTGAGGATTTTAACCTCAAATCATAGAGCGAGGTTTCGTATTATTTAGATCCAAGAAAAGACATAAGACAATGTTGTTTCCAATACAAATGATAAAAATCAATGTGTTTTTATTATAATTAACTAAAATGTTCCTGATTTTCCGTTTATATTACCGATGGAAGACGTACACGTAAAACCGCTCTAATCCGGCTGAAACGTCGATATATGTAATAAAACCGAACTTCTCCCTTTTTCAATATCTAACTCAGTATTTGAACTAGAAACAAATAGTTGATTGAAAATGAAGTGTTTAAGGTTAATTTCTAATCAATTATGTGTTTGCATCATTTTTATCGTATATTTAATGAATTAATAACAATAAACTAAAAATTCACAAATACGTGGAAAACCCGCAAAATATTGCCTAATTCGATGATATTTTGTTTATATCACATAAAGGAAAAGGGGGTGATAAACGTCAAAATATTGCTGAATTCGATGATTTTTAGTACGGAACAAAATGCAAGAAAACTTGCTTAAAATGCAATATTATGCGAAAATCTGAGATTTGAAGGCCAAATCACATATCGTGATACTACATGAAATAGTATCGAAATAGTGGTAAAAATGAATATATTTACGTAATATAAAACTACATGAAAAACGTGAAAAAAGTCATTATTATACCAAATTTGAGGATTTTAACTTTGAATCATAGAGCGACATTTCATATTTTTTAGACCCTAGAAAAGACGTATAGAGATGTTGCTTCTAATACAAATGATAAAAATCATTGTGTTTTCATTAAAATTAACTAAAATGTTCCTGATTTTCGGTTTATATTACCGATGGAAGATGTACATGTAAAACTGTTCTAATCCGGCTGAAACGTCGATATATGCAATAAAAACAGAACTTCTCCCCTTTTCAATATCTTACTCAGTATTTTAATGAGAATCAAATAGATGATTGAAACTTAAGTATTTAAAATTATTTTCTTATCAATTATGTGTATGCATCATTTTTATGGTATATTTAATGAATTAATAACAATAAACTGAAAATTCTCCAAAACGTGGAAAACGGATAAATATGCCTAAATCGAAGATATTTTGTTTAAATCACATAAAGGAACAGAGGATGATGAAGGTCAAATATTGCTAAATTCGATGATTTTTAGTACAAAACAAAATGCAAGAAAACTTGCTTAAAAATGCAAAATTTGCGAAATTCTGAGATATGAAGTCCAAATCACATATCGTGAGAAAAGATGAAGTAGTATCGAAAAATTGGTAAAAACGAATATATATACGTAATATATATACTTATGTAATATATGAAAAACGTGAAAAAAGTCATTATTATACCAAATTTGAGGATTTTATTTTCGAATCATAGAGCGACGTTTCGTATTTTTTAGACCCTAGAAAAGACGTATAAAGATGTTGCTTCTAATACAAATGATAAAAATCAATGTGTTTTCATCACTCTCTTGAGCCTCTACTTCCCTTTCTTCAGCCTCTGCATCACTCTCGTAAGCCTCTGTATCACTCTCTTTAGCCTCTGCATAACTCTCTTGAGTCTCTGCATCCCTCTCTTGAGCCTCTGCATCCCTCTCTTGAGCCTTTGCAACACTCTCATCAGCCTCTGCATCCCTCTCCTGAGCCTCTGAATCCCTCTTTTGAGCCTCTGCATCACTATCTCGAGCCTCTGCATCACTCTCTTCATCCTCTGCATCCCTCTCTTGAGCCTCTGCATCACTCTCTTGAGCCTCTGCATCACTCTCTTGAGCCTCGGCATCCCTCGCTTAAGCCTCTGCATCACTCTCTTGAGCCTCTGCATCACTCTCCTAAGCCTCAGCATCCATCTCTTGAGCCTCTGAATCCCTCGCTTAAGCCTCTGCATCACTCTCTTGAGCCTCTACATCCCTCTCTTGGGCCTCTGCATCACTCTCGTAAGCCACTGCACCACTCTCTTGAGCCTCTGCATAACTCTCTTGAGTCTCTGCATCACTCTCTTCAGCCTCTGTATCTCTCTCTTGAGCCTCTGCATCACTCTCGTGAGCCTCTGCATCACCCTCTTAAGCCTCTGCATCTATATTTTGAGCCTCTACATCACTTTTTTAAGCCTCTGCATCCCTTCCTTGAGCCTCTGCCTCCGTCGATTGAGCCTCTGCATCCCTCTCATGAGCCTTTGCATTCCTCTCTTGATCTTTTTCCATCACTTTCTTAAGCCTCTGCATCACTCTCCTGAGCCTCTGCATCCCTCTCTTGAGCCTCAGCATCCATCTCTTAAGCCTCTGCATCACTCTCTTGAGCCTCTTCATCAATCTCTTCAATCTCTGCATTTCTCTCTTGAGCCTCTGCATCATTCTCCTAAGATTCTTCATCACTCTCTTGAACCTCTGCATCACTCTCTTGAGCCTCTGCATCACTCTCTTGAGCCTTTGCATCAATTTCTTAAGCCTATGCATCACTCTCTTGAGCCTATACATCACTCTCTTGAGGTTCTGCGTCACTCTCTTGAGCCTCTATATCCTTCTCTTGAGCCTCTGCATCACTCTCGTAAGCCTCTGCATCACTTTCTTGAGCCTATGCATAACTCTCTTGAGTCTCTGCATCACTCTCTTGAGCCTCTGCATCCCTCTCTTGAGCCTCTGCAACACTCTCATCAGCCTCTGCATCCCTCTCTTGAGCCTCTGAATCCCTCTTTTGAGCCTCTGCATCACCCTCTCAAGCCTCCCATCACTCTCTTCATCCTCTGCATCCCTCTCTTGAGCATCTGCATCACTCTCTTGGCCCCCTGCATCCCTCTCTTGAGCCTTTGCATCACTCTCTTCATCCTCTGCATCCCTCTCTTGAGCATCTGCATCACTCTCTTGGCCCCCTGCATCCCTCTCTTGAGCCTTTGCATCACTCTCTTGAGGCTCTGCATTACCCTCTTAAGCCTCTGCATCCCTCTCTTGAGCCTCTGCAACACTCTCTTCTGCCTCTGCATCACTCAATTAAGCCTCTGAATCCCTCTCTTGAGCCTCTGAATCCCTCTCTTGATCCTCTGCATCACTTTCTTGAGCCTCTGCATCACTCTCTTGAGCCTCTGCATCACTCTCTTGAGCCTCTGCATCACTCTCGTGAGCCTATGCATCATTCTCTTGAGCCTCTGCATCCCTCTCTTAAGCCTCTACATCATTCTCTTGAGCATCTGCATCACTCTCGTGAGCCCCTGCATCACTCTCTTGAGCCTCTGCATCACTCTGATGAGCCTCTGCATCCCTCTCTTGAGTCTCTGCATCACTCTCTTAAGCCTCTGCACCCCTCTCTTTATCCTCTGCATCACTCTCTTGAGACTCTGCATCATTCTCTTGAGCCTCTGCATCCCTCTCTTAAGCCTCTACATCATTCTCTTGTGCCTCTGCATCACTCTCTTGAGCCCCTGCATCACTCGCTTAAGCCTCTGCAACACTCTCTTCAGCCTCTGCATCCCTCTCTTGATCCTCTGCATCACTCTCTTGAGGCCTCTGCATCACTCTCTTAAGCCTCTGAATCCCTCTCTTGAGCCTCTGCATCACTCTCTCGAGCCTCTGCATCACTCTCTTGATCCTCTGCATCACTCTCTTGAGCCTCTGCATCACTCACTTAAGCCTCTGCATCACTCTCTAGAGCCTCTGCATCACTCTCTTCAGCTTCTGCATCACTTTCTTATGCCTCTGCTTTCCCTCTCTTGATCCTCAGCATCACTCTCTTGAGCCTCAGCATCCCTCTCTTAAGCCTCTGCATCACTCTCTTGAGCCTCTTTTTCACTCTCTTCAATCTCTGCATTTCTCTCTGGAGCCTCTGCATCATTCTCCTAAGATTCTTCATCACTCTCTTGAGCCTCTGCATCACTCTCTTGAGCCTCTGCATCACTCTCCTGAGCTTCTGCGTCACTCGCTTGAGCCTCTACATCCCTCTCTTGAGCCTTTGCATCACTCTCGTATGAAGCTGCATCACTCTCTTGAGCCTATGAATAACTCTCTTATGTCTCTGCATCACTCTCTTGAGCCTCTGAATCCCTTTTTTGAGCCTCTGCATCACTCTCTCAAGCCTCCCATCACTCTCTTCATCCTCTGCATCCCTCTCTTGACCATCTGCATCACTCTCTTGGCCCCCTGCATCCCTCTCTTGAGCCTTTGCATCACTCTTTTCATCCTCTGCATCCCTCTCTTGAGCATCTGCATCACTCTCTTGGCCCCCTGCATCCCTCTCTTGAGCCTTTATATCGACGTTTCAGTCGGATTAGAGCGGTTTTACGTGTACATCTTCCATCGGTAATATAAACAGAAAATCAGGAACATTTTAGTTAATTCTAATGAAAACACATTGATTTTTATCATTTGTATTGGAAACAACATTGCCATATGTCTTTTCTTGGATCTAAATAATACGAAACGTCGCTCTATGATTTGAAGTTAAAATCCTCAAATATGGTAATATAGTGACTTTTTTCACGCTATTCATGTAGTGTGATTTTACGTAAATATATTCGTTTTGAACAATATATCGATACTACTTCATGTTTTCTCACGATATGTGATTTGGCCTTCAAATATCAGAATTTCGCAAATTTTACATTTTTAAGCAAGTTTACTTGCATTTTGTTTTGTACTAAAAATCATCAAATTTAAAATTTTTTTGACCTTTATCATCCACTTTTCCTTTATCTGATTTATACAAAATATCATCGAATTAGGCAATGTTTGGCCGTTTTTCCACGTTTTTGTGAATTTTCAGTTTATTGTTATAAATTCGTTAAATATACGATAAAAAAGATGCAAACACATAATTGATCAGAAAATACCCTTAAATACTTCATTTTCAATCATCTATTTGTTACTCGTTAAAATACTGAGTAGGATATTGAAAAGGGAAGAAGTTCTGTTTTTATTGCATATATCGACGTATCAGCCGGATTAGAACGGTTTTACGTGTACATCTTCCATTTGTAATATAAACCAAAAATCAGGAACATTTTAGTTAATTTTAATGAAAACACATTGATTTATATCATTTGTATTAGAAGCAACATCTTTTTATGTCTTTTCTAGGGTCAAAAAAATACGAAACGTCGCTCTATGATTCGAAGTTAAAATCCTCATATTTGGTATAATAATGACTTCTTTCACGTTTTTCATGTAGTTTGATATTACGTAAATATATATTTATTTTTACAAATATTTCGATACTATTTCATGTAGTATCGAGATATGTGATTTGGCCTTCTAATCTCAGATTTTCGCATAATATTGCATTTTAAGCAAGATTTCTTGCATTTTGTTCCGTACTAAAATCATCGAATTCAGCAATATTTGACGTTTATCATTCTCTTTTCCTTTATGTGATATAAACAAAATACCATCGAATTTCACAATATTTTGCTGTTTTTCCACGTTTTTGTGAATTTTCAGTTTATTGTTAATAATTCATTATATATACGATAAAAATGATGCAAACACATAATTGATTAGAAATTAACGTTAAACACTTCATTTTCAATGAACAATTTGTTTCTCGTTAAAATACAGAGTAAGATATTGAAAAGGGGAGAAGTTCTGTTTTATTGCATATATCGACGTTTCAGCCGGATTAGAGCGGTTTTACGTGTACATCTTCCATCGGTAATATAAACGGAAAATCAGTAACATTTTAGTTAATTCTAATAAAAACACATTGATTTGTATCATTTGTATTGGAAACAACATTGCCATATGTCTTTTCTTGGATCTAAATAATATGAACCCTCGCTCTATGATTTGAAGTTAAAATCCACAAATATGGTAATATAGTGACTTTTTTCACGCTATTCATGTAGTGTGATTTTACGTAAATATATTCGTTTTTGCCAATATATCGATACTACTTCATGTTTTCTCACGATATGTGATTTGGCCTTCAAATCTCAGAATTTCGCAAATTTTGCATTTTTAAGCAAGTTTTCTTGCATTTTGTTTTGTACTAAAAATCATAAAATTTAGCAATATTTTGACCTTTAACATCCACTTTTCCTTTATGTGATTTATACAAAATATCATCGAATTAGGCAATGTTTGGCCGTTTTTCCACGTTTTTGTGAATTTTCAGTTTATTGTTATTAATTCATTAAATATACGATAAAAAAGATGCAAACACATAATTGATCAGAAAATAACCTTAAATACTTCATTTTCAATCATCTATTTGTTTCTCGTTAAAATACTGAGTAGGATATTGAATAGGAAAGAAGTTCTGTTTTTATTGCATATATCGACGTTTCAGCCGGATTAGAACGGTTTTACGTGTACATCTTCCATCTGTAATATAAACCGAAAATCAGGAACATTTTAGTTAATTTTAATGAAAACACATTGATTTATATCATTTGTATTAGAAGCAACATCTTTTTATGTCTTTTCTAGGGTCTAAAAATTACGAAACGTCGCTCTATGATTCGAAGTTAAAATCCTCATATTTGGTATAATAATGACTTTTTTCACGTTTTTCATGTAGTTTGATATTACGTAAATATATTCATTTGTACCAATATTTCGATACTATTTCATGTAGTATCGAGATATGTGATTTGGCCTTCTATTCTCAGATTTTCGCATAATATTGCATTTTAAGCAATATTTCTTGCATTTTGTTCCGTACTAAAAATCATCGAATTCAGCAATATTTTGACGTTTATCATCCTCTTTTCTTTTATGTGATATAAACAAAATATTATCGAATTAGGCAATATTATACTGTTTTTCCACGTTTTTGTGAATTTTCAGTTTATTGCTATTAATTCATTAAATATACGATAAAAATGATGCAAACACATAATTGATTAGAAATTAACGTTAAACACTTCATTTTCAATGAACTATTTGTTTCTCGTTAAAATACTGAGTAAGATATTGAAAAGGGGAGAAGTTCTGTTTTATTGCATATATCGACGTTTCAGCCGGATTAGAGCTGTTTTACGTGTACATCTTCCATCGGTAATATAATCAGAAAATCAGGAACATTTTAGTTAATTCTAATAAAAACACATTGATTTTTATCATTTGTATTGGAAACAACATTGCCATATTTCTTTTCTTGGATCTAAATAATATGAACCCTCGCTCTATGATTTGAAGTTAAAATCCTCAAATATGGTAATATAGTGACTTTTTTCACGCTATTTATGTAGTGTGATTTTACGTAAATATATTCGTTTTACTAATATATCGATACTACTTCATGTTTTCTCACGATATGTGATTTGGCCTTCAAATCTCAGAATTTCGCAAATTTTGCATTTTTAAGCAAGTTTTCTTGCATTTTGTTTTGTACTAAAAATCATCAAATTTATCAATATTTTGACCTTTATAATCCACTTTTCCTTTATGTGATTTATACAAAATATCATCGAATTAGGCAATGTTTTGCCGTTTTTCCACGTTTTTGTGAATTTTCAGTTTATTGTTATTAATTCATTAAATATACGATAAAAAAGATGCAAACACATAATTGATCAGAAAATAACCTTAAATACTTCATTTTCAATCATCTATTTGTTTCTCGTTAAAATACTGAGTAGGATATTGAATAGGGAAGAAGTTCTGTTTTTATTGCATATATCGACGTTTCAGCCGGATTAGAACGGTTTTACGTGTACATCTTCCATCTGTAATATAAACCGAAAATCAGTAACATTTTAGTTAATTTTAATGAAAACACATTGATTTATATCATTTGTATTAGAGGCAACATCTTTTTATGTCTTTTCTAGGGTCTAAAAAATACGAAACGTCGCTCTATGATTCGAAGTTAAAATCCTCATATTTGGTATATTAATGACTTTTTTCACGTTTTTCATGTAGTTTGATATTACGTAAATATATTCATTTGTACCAATATTTCGATACTATTTCATGTAGTATCGAGATATGTGATTTGGCCTTCTATTCTCAGATTTTCGCATAATATTGCATTTTAAGCAATATTTCTTGCATTTTGTTCCGTATTAAAAATCATCGAATTCAGCAATATTTTGACGTTTATCATTCTCTTTTCTTTTATGTGATATAAACAAAATATTATCGAATTAGGCAATATTATACTGTTTTTCCACGTTTTTGTGAATTTTCAGTTTATTGCTATTAATTCATTAAATATACGATAAAAATGATGCAAACACATAATTGATTAGAAATTAACGTTAAACACTTCATTTTCAATGAACTATTTGTTTCTCGTTAAAATACTGAGTAATATATTAAAAAGGGGAGAAGTTCTGTTTTATTGCATATATCGACGTTTCAGCCGGATTAGAGTGGTTTTACGTGTACATCTTCCATCGGTAATATAAACGGAAAATCAGGAACATTTTAGTTAATTCTAATAAAAATACATTGATTTTTATCATTTGTATTGGAAACAACATTGCCATATGTCTTTTCTTGGATCTAAATAATATGAAACCTCGCTCTATGATTTGAAGTTAAAATCCTCAAATATAGTAATATAGTGACTTTTTTCACGCTATTCATGTAGTGTGATTTTACGTAAATATATTCGTTTTTACCAATATATCGATACTACTTCATGTTTTCTCACGATATGTGATTTGGCCTTCATATCTCAGAATTTCGCAAATTTTGCATTTTTAAGCAAGTTTTCTTGCATTTTGTTTTGTACTAAAAATTATCAACTTTAGCAATATTTTGACCTTTATCATCCACTTTTCCTTTATGTGATTTATACAAAATATTATCGAATTAGGCAATGTTTTGCCGTTTTTCCACGTTTTTGTGAATTTTCAGTTTATTGTAATTAATTCATTAAATATACGATAAAAAAGATGCAAACACATAATTTATCAGAAAATAACCTTAAATACTTCATTTTCAATCATCTATTTGTTTCTCGTTAAAATACTGAGTAGGAGATTGAAAAGGGAAGAAGTTCTGTTTTTATTGCATATATCGACGTTTCAGCCGGATTAGAACGGTTTTACGTGTACATCTTCCATCTGTAATATAAACCGAAAATCAGGAACATTTTAGTTAATTTTAATGAAAACACATTGATTTATATCATTTGTATTAGAAGCAACATCTTTTTATGTCTTTTCTAGGGTCTAAAAAATACGAAACGTCGCTCTATGATTCGAAGTTAAAATCCTCATATTTGGTATATTAATGACTTTTTTCACGTTTTTCATGTAGTTTGATATTACGTAAATATATTCATTTTACCAATATTTCGATACTATTTCATGTAGTATCGAGATATGTGATTTGGCCTTCTAATCTCAGATTTTCGCATAATATTGCATTTTAAGCAAGATTTCTTGCATTTTGTTCCGTACTAAAAATTATCGAATTCAGCAATATTTTGACGTTTATCATTCTCTTTTCCTTTATGTGATATAAACAAAATATCATCGAATTAGGCAATATTTTGCTGTTTTTCCACGTTTTTGTGAATTTTCAGTTTATTGCTATTAATTCATTAAATATACGATAAAAATGATGCAAACACATAATTGATTAGAAATTAACGTTAAACACTTCATTTTCAATGAACTATTTGTTTCTCGTTAAAATACTGAGTAATATATTGAAAAGGGGAGAAGTTCTGTTTTATTGCATATATCGACGTTTCAGCCGGATTAGAGCGGTTTTACGTGTACATCTTCCATCGGTAATATAAACGGAAAATCAGGAACATTTTAGTTAATTCTAATAAAAACACATTGATTTTTATCATTTGTATTGGAAACAACATTGCCATATGTCTTTTCTTGGATCTAAATAATATGAAACCTCGCTCTATGATTTGAAGTTAAAATCCTCAAATATAGTAATATAGTGACTTTTTTCACGCTATTCATGTAGTGTGATTTTACGTAAATATATTCGTTTTTACCAATATATCGATACTACTTCATGTTTTCTCACGATATGTTATTTGGCCTTCAAATCTCAGAATTTCGCAAATTTTGCATTTGTAAGCAAGTTTTCTTGCATTTTGTTTTGTACTAAAAATCATCAAATTTAGCAATATTTTGACCTTTATCATCCACTTTTCCTTTATGTGATTTATACAAAATATCATCGAATTAGGCAATGTTTTGCCGTTTTTCCACGTTTTTGTGAATTTTCAGTTTATTGTTATTAATTCATTAAATATACGATAAAAAAGATGCAAACACATAATTGAGCAGAAAATAACCTTAAATACTTCATTTTCAATCATCTATTTGTTTCTCGTTAAAATACTGAGTAGGAGATTGAAAAGGGAAGAAGTTCTGTTTTTATTGCATATATCGACGTTTCAACCGGATTAGAACGGTTTTACGTGTACATCTTCCATCTGTAATATAAACCGAAAATCAGGAACATTTTAGTTAATTTTAATGAAAACACATTGATTTATATCATTTGTATTAGAAGCAACATCTTTTTATGTCTTTTCTAGGGTCTAAAAAATACGAAACGTCGCTCTACGATTCGAAGTTAAAATCCTCATATTTGGTATAATAATGACTTTTTTCACGTTTTTCATGTAGTTTGATATTACGTAAATATATTCATTTTTACCAATATTTCGATACTATTTCATGTAGTATCGAGATATGTGATTTGGCCTTCTAATCTCAGATTTTCGCATAATATTGCATTTTAAGCAAGATTTCTTGCATTTTGTTCCGTACTAAAAATCATCGAATTCAGCAATATTTTGACGTTTATCATTCTCTTTTCCTTTATGTGATATAAACAAAATATCATCGAATTAGGCAATATTTTGCTGTTTTTTTACGTTTTTGTGAATTTTCAGTTTATTGCTATTAATTCATTATATATACGATAAAAATGATGCAAACACATAATTGATTAGAAATTAACGTTAAACACTTCATTTTCAATGAACTATTTGTTTCTCGTTAAAATACTGAGTAATATATTGAAAAGGGGAGAAGTTCTGTTTTATTGCATATATCGACGTTTCAGCCGGATTAGAGCGGTTTTTCCGTGTACATCTTCCATCGGTAATATAAACGGAAAATCAGGAACATTTTAGTTAATTCTAATAAAAACACATTGATTTTTATCATTTGTATTGGAAACAACATTGCCATATGTCTTTTCTTGGATCTAAATAATATGAAACCTCGCTCTATGATTTGAAGTTAAAATCCTCAAATATAGTAATATAGTGACTTTTTTCACGCTATTCATGTAGTGTGATTTTACGTAAATATATTCGTTTTTACCAATATATCGATACTACTTCATGTTTTCTTACGATATATGATTTGGGCTTCATATCTCAGAATTTCGCAAATTTTGCATTTTTAAGCAAGTTTTCTTGCATTTTGTTTTGTACTAAAAATCATCAAATTTAGCAATATTTTGACCTTTATCATCCACTTTTCCTTTATGTGATTTATACAAAATATCATCGAATTAGGCAATGTTTTGCCGTTTTTCCACGTTTTTGTGAATTTTCAGTTTATTGTTATTAATTCATTAAATATACGATAAAAAAGATGCAAACACATAATTGATCAGAAAATAACCTTAAATACTTCATTTGCAATCATCTATTTGTTTCTCGTTAAAATACTGAGTAGGAGATTGAAAAGGGAAGAAGTTCTGTTTTTATTGCATATATCGACGTTTCAGCCGGATTAGAACGGTTTTACGTGTACATCTTCCATCTGTAATATAAACCGAAAATCAGGAACATTTTAGTTAATTTTAATGAAAACACATTGATTAATATCATTTGTATTAGAAGCAACATCTTTTTATGTCTTTTCTAGGGTCTAAAAAATACGAAACGTCGCTCTATGATTCGAAGTTAAAATCCTCATATTTGGTATAATGATGACTTTTTTCACGTTTTTCATGTAGTTTGATATTACGTAAATATATTCATTTTTACAAATATTTCGATACTATTTCATGTAGTATCGAGATATGTGATTTGGCCTTCTAATCTCAGATTTTCGCATAATATTGCATTTTAAGCAAGATTTCTTGCATTTTGTTCCGTACTAAAAATCATCGAATTCAGCAATATTTTGACGTTTATCATTCTCTTTTCCTTTATGTGATATAAATAAAATATCATCGAATTAGGCAATATTTTGCTGTTTTTCCACGTTTTTGTGAATTTTCAGTTTATTGCTATTAATTCATTAAATATACGATAAAAATGATGCAAACACATAATTGATTAGAAATTAACGTTAAACACTTCATTTTCAATGAACTATTTGTTTCTCGTTAAAATACTGAGTAATATATTGAAAAGGGGAGAAGTTCTGTTTTATTGCATATATCGACGTTTCAGCCGGATTAGAGCGGTTTTACGTGTACATCTTCCATCGGTAATATAAACGGAAAATCAGGAACATTTTAGTTAATTCTAATAAAAACACATTGATTTTTATCATTTGTATTGGAAACAACATTGCCATATGTCTTTTCTTGGATCTAAATAATATGAAACCTCGCTCTATGATTTGAAGTTAAAATCCTCAAATATAGTAATATAGTGACTTTTTCACGCTATTCATGTAGTGTGATTTTACGTAAATATATTCGTTTTTACCAATATATCGATATTACTTCATGTTTTCTCACGATATGTGATTTGGCCTTCAAATCTCAGAATTTCGCAAGTTTTGCATTTTAAGCAAGTTTTCTTGCATTTTGTTTTGTACTAAAAATCATCAAATTTAGCAATATTTTGACCTTTATCATCCACTTTTCCTTTATGTGATTTATACAAAATATCATCGAATTAGGCAATGTTTTGCCGTTTTTCCACGTTTTTGTGAATTTTCAGTTTATTGTTATTAATTCATTAAATATACGATAAAAAAGATGCAAACACATAATTGATCAGAAAATAACCTTAAATACTTCATTTTCAATCATCTATTTGTTTCTCGTTAAAATACTGAGTAGGAGATTGAAAAGGGAAGAAGTTCTGTTTTTATTGCATATATCGACGTTTCAACCGGATTAGAACGGTTTTACGTGTACATCTTCCATCTGTAATATAAACCGAAAATCAGGAACATTTTAGTTAATTTTAATGAAAACACATTGATTTATATCATTTGTATTAGAAGCAACATCTTTTTATGTCTTTTCTAGGGTCTAAAAAATACGAAACGTCGCTCTATGATTCGAAGTTAAAATCCTCATATTTGGTATAATAATGACTTTTTTCACGTTTTTCATGTAGTTTGATATTACGTAAATATATTCATTTTTACCAATATTTCGATACTATTTCATGTAGTATCGAGATATGTGATTTGGCCTTCTAATCTCAGATTTTCGCATAATATTGCATTTTAAGCAAGATTTCTTGCATTTTGTTCCGTACTAAAAATCATCGAATTCAGCAATATTTTGACGTTTATCATTCTCTTTTCCTTTATGTGATATAAACAAAATATCATCGAATTAGGCAATATTTTGCTGTTTTTCCACGTTTTTGTGAATTTTCAGTTTATTGCTAATAATTCATTAAATATACGATAAAAATGATGCAAACACATAATTGATTAGAAATTAAAGTTAAACACTTCATTTTCAATGAACTATTTGTTTCTCGTTAAAATACTGAGTAAGATATTGAAAAGGGGAGAAGTTCTGTTTTATTGCATATATCGACGTTTCAGCCGGATTAGAGCGGTTTTACGTGTACATCTTCCATCTGTAATATAAACGGAAAATCAGGAACATTTTAGTTAATTCTAATAAAAACACATTGATTTTTATCATTTGTATTGGAAACAACATTGCCATATGTCTTTTCTTGGATCTAAATAATATGAAACTTCGCTCTATGATTTGAAGTTAAAATCCTCAAATATGGTAATATAGTGACTTTTTTCACGCTATTCATGTAGTGTGATTTTACGTAAATATATTCGGTTTTACCAATATATCGATACTACTTCATGTTTTCTCAGGATATGTGATTTGGCCTACAAATCTCAGAATTTCGCAAATTTTGTATTTTTAAGCAAGTTTTCTTGCATTTTGTTTTGTACTAAAAATCATCAAATTTAGCAATATTTTGACCTTTATCATCCACTTTTCCTTTATGTGATTTATACAAAATATCATCTAATTAGGCAATGTTTTGCCGTTTTTCCACGTTTTTGTGAATTTTCAGTTTATTGTTATTAATTCATTAAATATACGATAAAAAAGATGCAAACACATAATTGATCAGAAAATAACCTTAAATACTTCATTTTCAATCATCTATTTGTTTCTCGTTAAAATACTGAGTAGGAGATTGAAAAGGGAAGAAGTTCTGTTTTTATTGCATATATCGACGTTTCAGCCGAATTAGAACGGTTTTACGTGTACATCTTCCATCTGTAATATAAACCGAAAATCAGGAACATTTTAGTTAATTTTAATGAAAACACATTGATTTATATCATTTGTATTAGAAGCAACATCTTTTTATGTCTTTTCTAGGGTCTAAAAAATACGAAACGTCGCTCTATGATTCGAAGTTAAAATCCTCATATTTGGTATAATAAGGACTTTTTTCACGTTTTTCATGTAGTTTGATATTACGTAAATATATTCATTTTTACCAATATTTCGATACTATTTCATGTAGTATCGAGATATGTGATTTGGCCTTCTAATCTCAGATTTTCGCATAATATTGCATTTTAAGCAAGATTTCTTGCATTTTGTTCCGTACTAAAAATCATCGAATTCAGCAATATTTTGACGTTTATCATTCTCTTTTCCGTTATGTGATATAAACAAAATATCATCGAATTAGGCAATATTTTGCTGTTTTTCCACGTTTTTGTGAATTTTCAGTTTATTGCTATTAATTCATTAAATATACGATAAAAATGATGCAAACACATAATTGATTAGAAATTAACGTTAAACACTTCATTTTCAATGAACTATTTGTTTCTCGTTAAAATACTGAGTAATATATTGAAAAGGGGAGAAGTTCTGTTTTATTGCATATATCGACGTTTCAGCCGGATTAGAGCGGTTTTACGTGTACATCTTCCATCGGTAATATAAACGGAAAATCAGGAACATTTTAGTTAATTCTAATAAAAACACATTGATTTTTATCATTTGTATTGGAAACAACATTGCCATATGTCTTTTCTTGGATCTAAATAATATGAAACCTCGCTCTATGATTTGAAGTTAAAATCCTCAAATATAGTAATATAGTGACTTTTTTCACGCTATTCATGTAGTGTGATTTTACGTAAATATATTCGTTTTTACCAATATATCGATACTACTTCATGTTTTCTCACGATATGTGATTTGGCCTTCAAATCTCAGAATTTCGCAAATTTTGCATTTGTAAGCAAGTTTTCTTGCATTTTGTTTTGTACTAAAAATCATCAAATTTAGCAATATTTTGACCTTTATCATCCACTTTTCCTTTATGTGATTTATACAAAATATCATCGAATTAGGCAATGTTTTGCCGTTTTTCCACGTTTTTGTGAATTTTCAGTTTATTGTTATTAATTCATTAAATATACGATAAAAAAGATGCAAACACATAATTGATCAGAAAATAACCTTAAATACTTCATTTTCAATCATCTATTTGTTTCTCGTTAAAATACTGAGTAGGAGATTGAAAAGGGAAGAAGTTCTGTTTTTATTGCATATATCGACGTTTCAACCGGATTAGAACGGTTTTACGTGTACATCTTCCATCTGTAATATAAACCGAAAATCAGGAACATTTTAGTTAATTTTAATGAAAACACATTGATTTATATCATTTGTATTAGAAGCAACATCTTTTTATGTCTTTTCTAGGGTCTAAAAAATACGAAACATCGCTCTATGATTCGAAGTTAAAATCCTCATATTTGGTATAATAATGACTTTTTTCACGTTTTTCATGTAGTTTGATATTACGTAAATATATTCATTTTTACCAATATTTTGATACTATTTCATGTAGTATCGAGATATGTGATTTGGCCTTCTAATCTCAGATTTTCGCATAATATTGCATTTTAAGCAAGATTTCTTGCATTTTGTTCCGTACTAAAAATCATCGAATTCAGCAATATTTTGGCGTTTATCATTCTCTTTTCCTTTATGTGATATAAACAAAATATCATCGAATTAGGCAATATTTTGCTGTTTTTCCACGTTTTTGTGAATTTTCAGTTTATTGCTAATAATTCATTAAATATACGATAAAAATGATGCAAACACATAATTGATTAGAAATTAAAGTTAAACACTTCATTTTCAATGAACTATTTGTTTCTCGTTAAAATACTGAGTAAGATATTGAAAAGGGGAGAAGTTCTGTTTTATTGCATATATCGACGTTTCAGCCGGATTAGAGCGGTTTTACGTGTACATCTTCCATCGGTAATATAAACGGAAAATCAGGAACATTTTAGTTAATTCTAATAAAAACACATTGATTTTTATCATTTGTATTGGAAACAACATTGCCATATGTCTTTTCTTGGATCTAAATAATATGAAACCTCGCTCTATGATTTGAAGTTAAAATCCTCAAATATAGTAATATAGTGACTTTTTTCACGCTATTCATGTAGTGTGATTTTACGTAAATATATTCGTTTTTACCAATATATCGATACTACTTCATGTTTTCTCACGATATGTGATTTGGCCTTCAAATCTCAGAATTTCGCAAATTTTGCATTTGTAAGCAAGTTTTCTTGCATTTTGTTTTGTACTAAAAATCATCAAATTCAGCAATATTTTGACCTTTATCATCCACTTTTCCTTTATGTGATTTATACAAAATATCATCGAATTAGGCAATGTTTTGCCGTTTTTCCACGTTTTTGTGAATTTTCAGTTTATTGTTATTAATTCATTAAATATTCGATAAAAAAGATGCAAACACATAATTGATCAGAAAATAACCTTAAATACTTCATTTTCAATCATCTATTTGTTTCTCGTTAAAATACTGAGTAGGAGATTGAAAAGGGAAGAAGTTCTGTTTTTATTGCATATATCGACGTTTCAACCGGATTAGAACGGTTTTACGTGTACATCTTCCATCTGTAATATAAACCGAAAATCTGGAACATTTTAGTTAATTTTAATGAAAACACATTGATTTATATCATTTGTATTAGAAGCAACATCTTTTTATGTCTTTTCTAGGGTCTAAAAAATACGAAACATCGCTCTATGATTCGAAGTTAAAATCCTCATATTTGGTATAATAATGACTTTTTTCACGTTTTTCATGTAGTTTGATATTACGTAAATATATTCATTTTTACCAATATTTTGATACTATTTCATGTAGTATCGAGATATGTGATTTGGCCTTCTAATCTCAGATTTTCGCATAATATTGCATTTTAAGCAAGATTTCTTGCATTTTGTTCCGTACTAAAAATCATCGAATTCAGCAATATTTTGACGTTTATCATTCTCTTTTCCTTTATGTGATATAAACAAAATATCATCGAATTAGGCAATATTTTGCTGTTTTTCCACGTTTTTGTGAATTTTCAGTTTATTGCTAATAATTCATTAAATATACGATAAAAATGATGCAAACACATAATTGATTAGAAATTAAAGTTAAACACTTCATTTTCAATGAACTATTTGTTTCTCGTTAAAATACTGAGTAAGATATTGAAAAGGGGAGAAGTTCTGTTTTATTGCATATATCGACGTTTCAGCCGGATTAGAGCGGTTTTACGTGTACATCTTCCATCGGTAATATAAACGGAAAATCAGGAACATTTTAGTTAATTCTAATAAAAACACATTGATTTTTATCATTTGTATTGGAAACAACATTGCCATATGTCTTTTCTTGGATCTAAATAATATGAAACCTCGCTCTATGATTTGAAGTTAAAATCCTCAAATATGGTAATATAGTTACTTTTTTCACGCTATTCATGTAGTGTGATTTTACGTAAATATATTCGGTTTTACCAATATATCGATACTACTTCATGTTTTCTCAGGATATGTGATTTGGCCTACAAATCTCAGAATTTCGCAAATTTTGCATTTTTAAGCAAGTTTTCTTGCATTTTGTTTTGTACTAAAAATCATCAAATTTAGCAATATTTTGACCTTTATCATCCACTTTTCCTTTATGTGATTTATACAAAATATCATCGAATTAGGCAATGTTTTGCCGTTTTTCCACGTTTTTGTGAATTTTCAGTTTATTGTTATTAATTCATTAAATATACGATAAAAAAGATGCAAACACATAATTGATCAGAAAATAACCTTTAATACTTCATTTTCAATCATCTATTTGTTTCTCGTTAAAATACTGAGTAGGAGATTGAAAAGGGAAGAAGTTCTGTTTTTATTGCATATATCGACGTTTCAGCCGAATTAGAACAGTTTTACGTGTACATCTTCCATCTGTAATATAAACCGAAAATCAGGAACATTTTAGTTAATTTTAATGAAAACACATTGATTTATATCATTTGTATTAGAAGCAACATCTTTTTATGTCTTTTCTAGGGTCTAAAAAATACGAAACGTCGCTCTATGATTCGAAGTTAAAATCCTCATATTTGGTATAATAATGACTTTTTTCACGTTTTTCATGTAGTTTGATATTACGTAAATATATTCATTTTTACCAATATTTCGATACTATTTCATGTAGTATCGAGATATGTGATTTGGCCTTCTAATCTCAGATTTTCGCATAATATTGCATTTTAAGCAAGATTTCTTGCATTTTGTTCCGTACTAAAAATCATCGAATTCAGCAATATTTTGACGTTTATCATTCTCTTTTCCTTTATGTGATATAAACAAAATATCATCGAATTAGGCAATATTTTGCTGTTTTTCCACGTTTTTGTGAATTTTCAGTTTATTGCTAATAATTCATTAAATATACGATAAAAATGATGCAAACACATAATTGATTAGAAATTAAAGTTAAACACTTCATTTTCAATGAACTATTTGTTTCTCGTTAAAATACTGAGTAAGATATTGAAAAGGGGAGAAGTTCTGTTTTATTGCATATATCGACGTTTCAGCCGGATTAGAGCGGTTTTACGTGTACATCTTCCATCGGTAATATAAACGGAAAATCAGGAACATTTTAGTTAATTCTAATAAAAACACACTGATTTTTATCATTTGTATTGGAAACAACATTGCCATATGTCTTTTCTTGGATCTAAATAATATGAAACCTCGCTCTATGATTTGAAGTTAAAATCCTCAAATATAGTAATATAGTGACTTTTTTCACGCTATTCATGTAGTGTGATTTTACGTAAATATATTCGTTTTTACCAATATATCGATACTACTTCATGTTTTCTCACGATATGTGATTTGGCCTTCAAATCTCAGAATTTCGCAAATTTTGCATTTTTAAGCAAGTTTTCTTGCATTTTGTTTTGTACTAAAAATCATCAAATTTAGCAATATTTTGACCTTTATCATCCACTTTTCCTTTATGTGATTTATACAAAATATCATCGAATTAGGCAATGTTTTGCCGTTTTTCCACGTTTTTGTGAATTTTCAGTTTATTGTTATTAATTCATTAAATATACGATAAAAAAGATGCAAACACATAATTGATCAGAAAATAACATTAAATACTTCATTTTCAATCATCTATTTGTTTCTCGTTAAAATACTGAGTAGGAGATTGAAAAGGGAAGAAGTTCTGTTTTTATTGCATATATCGACGTTTCAGCCGAATTAGAACGGTTTTACGTGTACATCTTCCATCTGTAATATAAACCGAAAATCAGGAACATTTTAGTTAATTTTAATGAAAACACATTGATTTATGTCATTTGTATTAGAAGCAACATCTTTTTATGTCTTTTCTAGGGTCTAAAAAATACGAAACGTCGCTCTATGATTCGAAGTTAAAATCCTCATATTTGGTATAATAATGACTTTTTTCACGTTTTTCATGTAGTTTGATATTACGTAAATATATTCATTTTTACCAATATTTCGATACTATTTCATGTAGTATCGAGATATGTGATTTGGCCTTCTAATCTCAGATTTTCGCATAATATTGCATTTTAAGCAAGATTTCTTGCATTTTGTTCCGTACTAAAAATCATCGAATTCAGCAATATTTTGACGTTTATCATTCTCTTTTCCTTTATGTGATATAAACAAAATATCATCGAATTAGGCAATATTTTGCTGTTTTTCCACGTTTTTGTGAATTTTCAGTTTATTGCTAATAATTCATTAAATATACGATAAAAATGATGCAAACACATAATTGATTAGAAATTAAAGTTAAACACTTCATTTTCAATGAACTATTTGTTTCTCGTTAAAATACTGAGTAAGATATTGAAAAGGGGAGAAGTTCTGTTTTATTGCATATATCGACGTTTCAGCCGGATTAGAGCGGTTTTACGTGTACATCTTCCATCGGTAATATAAACGGAAAATCAGGAACATTTTAGTTAATTCTAATAAAAACACATTGATTTTTATCATTTGTATTGGAAACAACATTGCCATATGTCTTTTCTTGGATCTAAATAATATGAAACCTCGCTCTATGATTTGAAGTTAAAATCCTCAAATATGGTAATATAGTGACTTTTTTCACGCTATTCATGTAGTGTGATTTTACGTAAATATATTCGGTTTTACCAATATATCGATACTACTTCATGTTTTCTCAGGATATGTGATTTGGCCTACAAATCTCAGAATTTCGCAAATTTTGCCTTTTTAAGCAAGTTTTCTTGCATTTTGTTTTGTACTAAAAATCATCAAATTTAGCAATATTTTGACCTTTATCATCCACTTTTCCTTTATGTGATTTATACAAAATATCATCGAATTAGGCAATGTTTTGCCGTTTTTCCACGTTTTTGTGAATTTTCAGTTTATTGTTATTAATTCATTAAATATACGATAAAAAAGATGCAAACACATAATTGATCAGAAAATAACCTTAAATACTTCATTTTCAATCATCTATTTGTTTCTCGTTAAAATACTGAGTAGGAGATTGAAAAGGGAAGAAGTTCTGTTTTTATTGCATATATCGACGTTTCAGCCGAATTAGAACGGTTTTACGTGTACATCTTCCATCTGTAATATAAACCGAAAATCAGGAACATTTTAGTTAATTTTAATGAAAACACATTGATTTATATCAATTGTATTAGAAGCAACATCTTTTTATGTCTTTTCTAGGGTCTAAAAAATACGAAACGTCGCTCTATGATTCGAAGTTAAAATCCTCATATTTGGTATAATAATGACTTATACCAAAATTTTTTGGTATACCACGTTTTTAATGACTTATACCACGTTTTTCATGTAGTTTGATATTACGTAAATATATTCATTTTTACCAATATTTCGATACTATTTCATGTAGTATCGAGATATGTGATTTGGCCTTCTAATCTCAGATTTTCGCATAATATTGCATTTTAAGCAAGATTTCTTGCATTTTGTTCCGTACTAAAAATCATCGAATTCAGCAATATTTTGACGTTTATCATTCTCTTTTCCTTTATGTGATATAAACAAAATATCATCGAATTAGGCAATATTTTGCTGTTTTTCCACGTTTTTGTGAATTTTCAGTTAATTGCTAATAATTCATTAAATATACGATAAAAATGATGCAAACACATAATTGATTAGAAATTAAAGTTAAACACTTCATTTTCAATGAACTATTTGTTTCTCGCTAAAATACTGAGTAAGATATTGAAAAGGGGAGAAGTTCTGTTTTATTGCATATATCGACGTTTCAGCCGGATTAGAGCGGTTTTACGTGTACATCTTCCATCGGTAATATAAACGGAAAATCAGGAACATTTTAGTTAATTCTAATAAAAACACATTGATTTTTATCATTTGTATTGGAAACAACATTGCCATACGTCTTTTCTTGGATCTAAATAATATGAAACCTCGCTCTATGATTTGAAGTTAAAATCCTCAAATATGGTAATATAGTGACTTTTTTCACGCTATTCATGTAGTGTGATTTTACGTAAATATATTCGGTTTTACCAATATATCGATACTACTTCATGTTTTCTCAGGATATGTGATTTGGCCTACAAATCTCAGAATTTCGCAAATTTTGCATTTTTAAGCAAGTTTTCTTGCATTTTGTTTTGTACTAAAAATCATCAAATTTAGCAATATTTTGACCTTTATCATCCACTTTTCCTTTATGTGATTTATACAAAATATCATCGAATTAGGCAATGTTTTGCCGTTTTTCCACGTTTTTGTGAATTTTCAGTTTATTGTTATTAATTCATTAAATATACGATAAAAAAGATGCAAACACATAATTGATCAGAAAATAACCTTAAATACTTCATTTTCAATCATCTATTTGTTTCTCGTTAAAATACTGAGTAGGAGATTGAAAAGGGAAGAAGTTCTGTTTTTATTGCATATATCGACGTTTCAGCCGAATTATAACGGTTTTACGTGTACATCTTCCTTCTGTAATATAAACCGAATATCAGGAACATTTTAGTTAATTTTAATGAAAACACATTGATTTATATCATTTGTATTAGAAGCAACATCTTTTTATGTCTTTTCTAGGGTCTAAAAAATACGAAACGTCGCTCTATGATTCGAAGTTAAAATCCTCATATTTGGTATAATAATGACTTTTTTCACGTTTTTCATGTAGTTTGATATTACGTAAATATATTCATTTTTACCAATATTTCGATACTATTTTATGTAGTATCGAGATATGTGATTTGGCCTTCTAATCTCAGATTTTCGCATAATATTGCATTTTAAGCAAGATTTCTTGCATTTTGTTCCGTACTAAAAATCAACGAATTCAGCAATATTTTGACGTTTATCATTCTCTTTTCCTTTATGTGATATAAACAAAATATCATCCAATTAGGCAATATTTTGCTGTTTTTCCACGTTTTTGTGAATTTTCAGTTTATTGCTATTAATTCATTAAATATACGATAAAAATGATGCAAACACATAATTGATTAGAAATTAACGTTAAACACTTCATTTTCAATGAACTATTTGTTTCTCGTTAAAATACTGAGTAATATATTGAAAAGGGGAGAAGTTCTGTTTTATTGCATATATCGACGTTTCAGCCGGATTAGAGCGGTTTTACGTGTACATCTTCCATCGGTAATATAAACGGAAAATCAGGAACATTTTAGTTAATTCTAATAAAAACACACTGATTTTTATCATTTGTATTGGAAACAACATTGCCATATGTCTTTTCTTGGATCTAAATAATATGAAACCTCGCTCTATGATTTGAAGTTAAAATCCTCAAATATAGTAATATAGTGACTTTTTTCACGCTATTCATGTAGTGTGATTTTACGTAAATATATTCGTTTTTACCAATATATCGATACTACTTCATGTTTTCTCACGATATGTGATTTGGCCTTCAAATCTCAGAATTTCGCAAATTTTGCATTTGTAAGCAAGTTTTCTTGCATTTTGTTTTGTACTAAAAATCATCAAATTTAGCAATATTTTGACCTTTATCATCCACTTTTCCTTTATGTGATTTATACAAAATATCATCGAATTAGGCAATGTTTTGCCGTTTTTCCACGTTTTTGTGAATTTTCAGTTTATTGTTATTAATTCATTAAATATACGATAAAAAAGATGCAAACACATAATTGATCAGAAAATAACCTTAAATACTTCATTTTCAATCATCTATTTGTTTCTCGTTAAAATACTGAGTAGGAGATTGAAAAGGGAAGAAGTTCTGTTTTTATTGCATATATCGACGTTTCAGCCGAATTAGAACGGTTTTACGTGTACATCTTCCATCTGTAATATAAACCGAAAATCAGGAACATTTTAGTTAATTTTAATGAAAACACATTGATTTATATCATTTGTATTAGAAGCAACATCTTTTTATGTCTTTTCTAGGGTCTAAAAAATACGAAACGTCGCTCTATGATTCGAAGTTAAAATCCTCATATTTGGTATAATAATGACTTATACCAAAATTTTTTGGTATACCACGTTTTTAATGACTTATACCACGTTTTTCATGTAGTTTGATATTACGTAAATATATTCATTTTTACCAATATTTCGATACTATTTCATGTAGTATCGAGATATGTGATTTGGCCTTCTAATCTCAGATTTTCGCATAATATTGCATTTTAAGCAAGATTTCTTGCATTTTGTTCTGTACTAAAAATCATCGAATTCAGCAATATTTTGACGTTTATCATTCTCTTTTCCTTTATGTGATATAAACAAAATATCATCGAATTAGGCAATATTTTGCTGTTTTTCCACGTTTTTGTGAATTTTCAGTTTATTGCTATTAATTCATTAAATATACGATAAAAATGATGCAAACACATAATTGATTAGAAATTAACGTTAAACACTTCATTTTCAATGAACTATTTGTTTCTCGTTAATATACTGAGTAATATATTGAAAAGGGGAGAAGTTCTGTTTTATTGCATATATCGACGTTTCAGCCGGATTAGAGCGGTTTTACGTGTACATCTTCCATCGGTAATATAAACGGAAAATCAGGAACATTTTAGTTAATTCTAATAAAAACACATTGATTTTTATCATTTGTATTGGAAACAACATTGCCATATGTCTTTTCTTGGATCTAAATAATATGAAACCTCGCTCTATGATTTGAAGTTAAAATCCTCAAATATGGTAATATAGTGACTTTTTTCACGCTATTCATGTAGTGTGATTTTACGTAAATATATTCGGTTTTACCAATATATCGATACTACTTCATGTTTTCTCAGGATATGTGATTTGGCCTACAAATCTCAGAATTTCGCAAATTTTGCATTTTTAAGCAAGTTTTATTGCATTTTGTTTTGTACTAAAAATCATCAAATTTAGCAATATTTTGACCTTTATCATCCACTTTTCCTTTATGTGATTTATACAAAATATCATCGAATTAGGCAATGTTTTGCCGTTTTTCCACGTTTTTGTGAATTTTCAGTTTATTGTTATTAATTCATTAAATATACGATAAAAAAGATGCAAACACATAATTGATCAGAAAATAACCTTAAATACTTCATTTTCAATCATCTATTTGTTTCTCGTTAAAATACTGAAGTAGGAGATTGAAAAGGGAAGAAGTTCTGTTTTTATTGCATATATCGACGTTTCAGCCGAATTAGAACGGTTTTACGTGTACATCTTCCATCTGTAATATAAACCGAAAATCAGGAACATTTTAGTTAATTTTAATGAAAACACATTGATTTATATCATTTGTATTAGAAGCAACATCTTTTTATGTCTTTTCTAGGGTCTAAAAAATACGAAACGTCGCTCTATGATTCGAAGTTAAAATCCTCATATTTGGTATAATAATGACTTTTTTCACGTTTTTCATGTAGTTTGATATTACGTAAATATATTCATTTTTACCAATATTTCGATACTATTTCATGTAGTATCGAGATATGTGATTTGGCCTTCTAATCTCAGATTTTCGCATAATATTGCATTTTAAGCAAGATTTCTTGCATTTTGTTCCGTACTAAAAATCATCGAATTCAGCAATATTTTGACGTTTATCATTCTCTTTTCCTTTATGTGATATAAACAAAATATCATCGAATTAGGCAATATTTTGCTGTTTTTCCACGTTTTTGTGAATTTTCAGTTTATTGCTATTAATTACATTAAATATACGATAAAAATGATGCAAACACATAATTGATAAGAAATTAACGTTAAACACTTCATTTTCAATGAACTATTTGTTTCTCGTTAAAATACTGAGTAATATATTGAAAAGGGGAGAAGTTCTGTTTTATTGCATATATTCGACGTTTCAGCAGGATTAGAGCGGTTTTACGTGTACATCTTCCATCGGTAATATAAACGGAAAATCAGGAACATTTTAGTTAATTCTAATAAAAACACATTGATTTTTATCATTTGTATTGGAAACAACATTGCCATATGTCTTTTCTTGGATCTAAATAATATGAAACCTCGCTCTAATGATTTGAAGTTAAAATCCTCAAATATAGTAATATAGTGACTTTTTTCACGCTATTCATGTAGTGTGATTTTACGTAAATATATTCGTTTTAACCAATATATCGATACTACTTCATGTTTTCTCACGATATGTGATTTGGCCTTCAAATCTCAGAATTTCGCAAATTTTGCATTTTTAAGCAAGTTTTCTTGCATTTTGTTTTGTACTAAAAATCATCAAATTTAACAATATTTTGACCTTTATCATCCACTTTTCCTTTATGTGATTTATACAAAATATCATCGAATTAGGCAATGTTTTGCCGTTTTTCCACGTTTTTGTGAATTTTCAGTTTATTGTTATTAATTCATTAAATATACGATAAAAAAGATGCAAACACATAATTGATCAGAAAATAACCTTAAATACTTCATTTTCAATCATCTATTTGTTTCTCGTTAAAATACTGAGTAGGAGATTGAAAAGGGAAGAAGTTCTGTTTTTATTGCATATATCGACGTTTCAGCCGGATTAGAACGGTTTTACGTGTACATCTTCCATCTGTAATATAAACCGAAAATCAGGAACATTTTAGTTAATTTTAATGAAAACACATTGATTTATATCATTTGTATTAGAAGCAACATCTTTTTATGTCTTTTCTAGGGTCTAAAAAATACGAAACGTCGCTCTATGATTCGAAGTTAAAATCCTCATATTTGGTATAATAATGACTTTTTTCACGTTTTTCATGTAGCTTGATATTGCGTAAATATATTCATTTTTACCAATATTTCGATACTATTTCATGTTGTATCGAGATATGTGATTTGGCCTTCTAATCTCAGATTTTCGCATAATATTGCATTTTAAGCAAGATTTCTTGCATTTTGTTCCGTACTAAAAATCATCGAATTCAGCAATATTTTGACGTTTATCATTCTCTTTTCCTTTATGTCATAAACAAAATATCATCGAATTAGGCAATATTTTGCTGTTTTTCCACGTTTTTGTGAATTTTCAGTTTATTGCTATTAATTCATTAAATATACGATAAAAATGATGCAAACACACAATTGATTAGAAATTAACGTTAAACACTTCATTTTCAATGAACTATTTGTTTCTCGTTAAAATACTGAGTAATATATTGAAAAGGGGAGAAGTTCTGTTTTATTGCATATATCGACGTTTCAGCCGGATTAGAGCGGTTTTACGTGTACATCTTCCATCGGTAATATAAACGGAAAATCAGGAACATTTTAGTTAATTCTAATAAAAACACATTGATTTTTATCATTTGTATTGGAAACAACATTGCCATATGTCTTTTCTTGGATCTAAATAATATGAAACCTCGCTCTAATGATTTGAAGTTAAAATCCTCAAATATAGTAATATAGTGACTTTTTTCACGCTATTCATGTAGTGTGATTTTACGTAAATATATTCGTTTTTACCAATATATCGATACTACTTCATGTTTTCTCACGATATGTGATTTGGCCTTCAAATCTCAGAATTTCGCAAATTTTGCATTTTTAAGCAAGTTTTCTTGCATTTTGTTTTGTACTAAAAATCATCAAATTTAAGCAATATTTTGACCTTTATCATCCACTTTTCCTTTATGTGATTTATACAAAATATCATCGAATTAGGCAATGTTTTGCCGTTTTTCCACGTTTTTGTGAATTTTCAGTTTATTGTTATTAATTCATTAAATATACGATAAAAAAGATGCAAACACATAATTGATCAGAAAATAACCTTAAATACTTCATTTTCAATCATCTATTTGTTTCTCGTTAAAATACTGAGTAGGAGATTGAAAAGGGAAGAAGTTCTGTTTTTATTGCATATATCGACGTTTCAGCCGGATTAGAACGGTTTTACGTGTACATCTTCCATCTGTAATATAAACCGAAAATCAGGAACATTTTAGTTAATTTTAATGAAAACACATTGATTTATATCATTTGTATTAGAAGCAACATCTTTTTATGTCTTTTCTAGGGTCTAAAAAATACGAAACGTCGCTCTATGATTCGAAGTTAAAATCCTCATATTTGGTATAATAATGACTTTTTTCACGTTTTTCATGTAGCTTGATATTGCGTAAATATATTCATTTTTACCAATATTTCGATACTATTTCATGTTGTATCGAGATATGTGATTTGGCCTTCTAATCTCAGATTTTCGCATAATATTGCATTTTAAGCAAGATTTCTTGCATTTTGTTCCGTACTAAAAATCATCGAATTCAGCAATATTTTGACGTTTATCATTCTCTTTTCCTTTATGTCATAAACAAAATATCATCGAATTAGGCAATATTTTGCTGTTTTTCCACGTTTTTGTGAATTTTCAGTTTATTGCTATTAATTCATTAAATATACGATAAAAATGATGCAAACACATAATTGATTAGAAATTAACGTTAAACACTTCATTTTCAATGAACTATTTGTTTCTCGTTAAAATACTGAGTAATATATTGAAAAGGGGAGAAGTTCTGTTTTATTGCATATATCGACGTTTCAGCCGGATTAGAGCGGTTTTACGTGTACATCTTCCATCGGTAATATAAACGGAAAATCAGGAACATTTTAGTTAATTCTAATAAAAACACATTGATTTTTATCATTTGTATTGGAAACAACATTGCCATATGTCTTTTCTTGGATCTAAATAATATGAAACCTCGCTCTATGATTTGAAGTTAAAATCCTCAAATATAGTAATATAGTGACTTTTTTCACGCTATTCATGTAGTGTGATTTTACGTAAATATATTCGTTTTTACCAATATATCGATACTACTTCATGTTTTCTCACGATATGTGATTTGGCCTTCAAATCTCAGAATTTCGCAAATTTTGCATTTGTAAGCAAGTTTTCTTGCATTTTGTTTTGTACTAAAAATCATCAAATTTAGCAATATTTTGACCTTTATCATCCACTTTTCCTTTATGTGATTTATACAAAATATCATCGAATTAGGCAATGTTTTGCCGTTTTTCCACGTTTTTGTGAATTTTCAGTTTATTGTTATTAATTCATTAAATATACGATAAAAAAGATGCAAACACATAATTGATCAGAAAATAACCTTAAATACTTCATTTTCAATCATCTATTTGTTTCTCGTTAAAATACTGAGTAGGAGATTGAAAAGGGAAGAAGTTCTGTTTTTATTGCATATATCGACGTTTCAACCGGATTAGAACGGTTTTACGTGTACATCTTCCATCTGTAATATAAACCGAAAATCAGGAACATTTTAGTTAATTTTAATGAAAACACATTGATTTATATCATTTGTATTAGAAGCAACATCTTTTTATGTCTTTTCTAGGGTCTAAAAAATACGAAACATCGCTCTATGATTCGAAGTTAAAATCCTCATATTTGGTATAATAATGACTTTTTTCACGTTTTTCATGTAGTTTGATATTACGTAAATATATTCATTTTTACCAATATTTCGATACTATTTCATGTAGTATCGAGATATGTGATTTGGCCTTCTAATCTCAGATTTTCGCATAATATTGCATTTTAAGCAAGATTTCTTGCATTTTGTTCCGTACTAAAAATCATCGAATTCAGCAATATTTTGACGTTTATCATTCTCTTTTCCTTTATGTGATATAAACAAAATATCATCGAATTAGGCAATATTTTGCTGTTTTTCCACGTTTTTGTGAATTTTCAGTTTATTGCTATTAATTCATTAAATATACGATAAAAATGATGCAAACACATAATTGATTAGAAATTAACGTTAAACACTTCATTTTCAATGAACTATTTGTTTCTCGTTAAAATACTGAGTAATATATTGAAAAGGGGAGAAGTTCTGTTTTATTGCATATATCGACGTTTCAGCCGGATTAGAGCGGTTTTACGTGTACATCTTCCATCGGTAATATAAACGGAAAATCAGGAACATTTTAGTTAATTCTAATAAAAACACATTGATTTTTATCATTTGTATTGGAAACAACATTGCCATATGTCTTTTCTTGGATCTAAATAATATGAAACCTCGCTCTATGATTTGAAGTTAAAATCCTCAAATATGGTAATATAGTGACTTTTTTCACGCTATTCATGTAGTGTGATTTTACGTAAATATATTCGGTTTTACCAATATATCGATACTACTTCATGTTTTCTCACGATATGTGATTTGGCCTTCAAATCTCAGAATTTCGCAAATTTTGCATTTTTAAGCAAGTTTTCTTGCATTTTGTTTTGTACTAAAAATCATCAAATTTAGCAATATTTTGACCTTTATCATCCACTTTTCCTTTATGTGATTTATACAAAATATCATCGAATTAGGCAATGTTTTGCCGTTTTTCCACGTTTTTGTGAATTTTCAGTTTATTGTTATTAATTCATTAAATATACGATAAAAAAGATGCAAACACATAATTGATCAGAAAATAACCTTAAATACTTCATTTTCAATCATCTATTTGTTTCTCGTTAAAATACTGAGTAGGAGATTGAAAAGGGAAGAAGTTCTGTTTTTATTGCATATATCGACGTTTCAGCCGGATTAGAACGGTTTTACGTGTACATCTTCCATCTGTAATATAAACCGAAAATCAGGAACATTTTAGTTAATTTTAATGAAAACACATTGATTTATATCATTTGTATTAGAAGCAACATCTTTTTATGTCTTTTCTAGGGTCTAAAAAATACGAAACGTCGCTCTATGATTCGAAGTTAAAATCCTCATATTTGGTATAATAATGACTTTTTTCACGTTTTTCATGTAGTTTGATATTACGTAAATATATTCATTTTTACCAATATTTCGATACTATTTCATGTAGTATCGAGATATGTGATTTGGCCTTCTAATCTCAGATTTTCGCATAATATTGCATTTTAAGCAAGATTTCTTGCATTTTGTTCCGTACTAAAAATCATCGAATTCAGCAATATTTTGACGTTTATCATTCTCTTTTCCTTTATGTGATATAAACAAAATATCATCGAATTAGGCAATATTTTGCTGTTTTTCCACGTTTTTGTGAATTTTCAGTTTATTGCTATTAATTCATTAAATATACGATAAAAATGATGCAAACACATAATTGATTAGAAATTAACGTTAAACACTTCATTTTCAATGAACTATTTGTTTCTCGTTAAAATACTGAGTAATATATTGAAAAGGGGAGAAGTTCTGTTTTATTGCATATATCGACGTTTCAGCCGGATTAGAGCGGTTTTACGTGTACATCTTCCATCGGTAATATAAACGGAAAATCAGGAACATTTTAGTTAATTCTAATAAAAACACATTGATTTTTATCATTTGTATTGGAAACAACATTGCCATATGTCTTTTCTTGGATCTAAATAATATGAAACCTCGCTCTATGATTTGAAGTTAAAATCCTCAAATATAGTAATATAGTGACTTTTTTCACGCTATTCATGTAGTGTGATTTTACGTAAATATATTCGTTTTTACCAATATATCGATACTACTTCATGTTTTCTCACGATATGTGATTTGGCCTTCAAATCTCAGAATTTCGCAAATTTTGCATTTGTAAGCAAGTTTTCTTGCATTTTGTTTTGTACTAAAAATCATCAAATTTAGCAATATTTTGACCTTTATCATCCACTTTTCCTTTATGTGATTTATACAAAATATCATCGAATTAGGCAATGTTTTGCCGTTTTTCCACGTTTTTGTGAATTTTCAGTTTATTGTTATTAATTCATTAAATATACGATAAAAAAGATGCAAACACATAATTGATCAGAAAATAACCTTAAATACTTCATTTTCAATCATCTATTTGTTTCTCGTTAAAATACTGAGTAGGAGATTGAAAAGGGAAGAAGTTCTGTTTTTATTGCATATATCGACGTTTCAACCGGATTAGAACGGTTTTACGTGTACATCTTCCATCTGTAATATAAACCGAAAATCAGGAACATTTTAGTTAATTTTAATGAAAACACATTGATTTATATCATTTGTATTAGAAGCAACATCTTTTTATGTCTTTTCTAGGGTCTAAAAAATACGAAACATCGCTCTATGATTCGAAGTTAAAATCCTCATATTTGGTATAATAATGACTTTTTTCACGTTTTTCATGTAGTTTGATATTACGTAAATATATTCATTTTTACCAATATTTCGATACTATTTCATGTAGTATCGAGATATGTGATTTGGCCTTCTAATCTCAGATTTTCGCATAATATTGCATTTTAAGCAAGATTTCTTGCATTTTGTTCCGTACTAAAAATCATCGAATTCAGCAATATTTTGACGTTTATCATTCTCTTTTCCTTTATGTGATATAAACAAAATATCATCGAATTAGGCAATATTTTGCTGTTTTTCCACGTTTTTGTGAATTTTCAGTTTATTGCTATTAATTCATTAAATATACGATAAAAATGATGCAAACACATAATTGATTAGAAATTAACGTTAAACACTTCATTTTCAATGAACTATTTGTTTCTCGTTAAAATACTGAGTAATATATTGAAAAGGGGAGAAGTTCTGTTTTATTGCATATATCGACGTTTCAGCCGGATTAGAGCGGTTTTACGTGTACATCTTCCATCGGTAATATAAACGGAAAATCAGGAACATTTTAGTTAATTCTAATAAAAACACATTGATTTTTATCATTTGTATTGGAAACAACATTGCCATATGTCTTTTCTTGGATCTAAATAATATGAAACCTCGCTCTATGATTTGAAGTTAAAATCCTCAAATATAGGTAATATAGTGACTTTTTTCACGCTATTCATGTAGTGTGATTTTACGTAAATATATTCGTTTTTACCAATATATCGATACTACTTCATGTTTTCTCACGATATGTGATTTGGCCTTCAAATCTCAGAATTTCGCAAATTTTGCATTTTTAAGCAAGTTTTCTTGCATTTTGTTTTGTACTAAAAATCATCAAATTTAGCAATATTTTGACCTTTATCATCCACTTTTCCTTTATGTGATTTATACAAAATATCATCGAATTAGGCAATGTTTTGCCGTTTTTCCACGTTTTTGTGAATTTTCAGTTTATTGTTATTAATTCATTAAATATACGATAAAAAAGATGCAAACACATAATTGATCAGAAAATAACCTTAAATACTTCATTTTCAATCATCTATTTGTTTCTCGTTAAAATACTGAGTAGGAGATTGAAAAGGGAAGAAGTTCTGTTTTTATTGCATATATCGACGTTTCAACCGGATTAGAACGGTTTTACGTGTACATCTTCCATCTGTAATATAAACCGAAAATCAGGAACATTTTAGTTAATTTTAATGAAAACACATTGATTTATATCATTTGTATTAGAAGCAACATCTTTTTATGTCTTTTCTAGGGTCTAAAAAATACGAAACATCGCTCTATGATTCGAAGTTAAAATCCTCATATTTGGTATAATAATGACTTTTTTCACGTTTTTCATGTAGTTTGATATTACGTAAATATATTCATTTTTACCAATATTTTCGATACTATTTCATGTAGTATCGAGATATGTGATTTGGCCTTCTAATCTCAGATTTTCGCATAATATTGCATTTTAAGCAAGATTTACTTGCATTTTGTTCCGTACTAAAAATCATCGAATTCAGCAATATTTTGACGTTTATCATTCTCTTTTCCTTTATGTGATATAAACAAAATATCATCGAATTAGGCAATATTTTGCTGTTTTTCCACGTTTTTGTGAATTTTCAGTTTATTGCTATTAATTCATTAAATATACGATAAAAATGATGCAAACACATAATTGATTAGAAATTAACGTTAAACACTTCATTTTCAATGAACTATTTGTTTCTCGTTAAAATACTGAGTAATATATTGAAAAGGGGAGAAGTTCTGTTTTATTGCATATATCGACGTTTCAGCCGGATTAGAGCGGTTTTACGTGTACATCTTCCATCGGTAATATAAACGGAAAATCAGGAACATTTTAGTTAATTCTAATAAAAACACATTGATTTTTATCATTTGTATTGGAAACAACATTGCCATATGTCTTTTCTTGGATCTAAATAATATGAAACCTCGCTCTATGATTTGAAGTTAAAATCCTCAAATATAGTAATATAGTGACTTTTTTCACGCTATTCATGTAGTGTGATTTTACGTAAATATATTCGGTTTTTACCAATATATCGATACTACTTCATGTTTTCTCACGATATGTGATTTGGCCTTACAAATCTCAGAATTTCGCAAATTTTGCATTTTTAAGCAAGTTTTCTTGCATTTTGTTTTGTACTAAAAATCATCAAATTTAGCAATATTTTGACCTTTATCATCCACTTTTCCTTTATGTGATTTATACAAAATATCATCGAATTAGGCAATGTTTTGCCGTTTTTCCACGTTTTTGTGAATTTTCAGTTTATTGTTATTAATTCATTAAATATACGATAAAAAGATGCAAACACATAATTGATCAGAAAATAACCTTAAATACTTCATTTTCAATCATCTATTTGTTTCTCGTTAAAATACTGAGTAGGAGATTGAAAAGGGAAGAAGTTCTGTTTTTATTGCATATATCGACGTTTCAGCCGGATTAGAACGGTTTTACGTGTACATCTTCCATCTGTAATATAAACCGAAAATCAGGAACATTTTAGTTAATTTTAATGAAAACACATTGATTTATATCATTTGTATTAGAAGCAACATCTTTTTATGTCTTTTCTAGGGTCTAAAAAATACGAAACGTCGCTCTATGATTCGAAGTTAAAATCCTCATATTTGGTATAATAATGACTTTTTTCACGTTTTTCATGTAGTTTGATATTACGTAAATATATTCATTTTACCAATATTTCGATACTATTTCATGTAGTATCGAGATATGTGATTTGGCCTTCTAATCTCAGATTTTCGCATAATATTGCATTTTAAGCAAGATTTCTTGCATTTTGTTCCGTACTAAAAATCATCGAATTCAGCAATATTTTGACGTTTATCATTCTCTTTTCCTTTATGTGATATAAACAAAATATCATCGAATTAGGCAATATTTTGCTGTTTTTCCACGGTTTTGTGAATTTTCAGTT
>NC_091212.1:5009552-5054527 GCF_040958095.1 Procambarus clarkii | reverse complement strand
TTGTGAATTTTCCGTCCATGGGTATTAATTCATATATATACGATAAAAATGATGCAAACACATAATTGATTAGATAATAACCTTAAATACTTCATTTTCAATCATCTATTTGTTTCTCGTTAAAATACTGAGTAAGATATTGAAAAGGGGAGAAGTTCGGTTTTTATTGCATATATCGACGTTTCAGCCGGATTAGAGCGGTTTTACGTGTACATCTTCCATCGTTAATATAAACGGAAAATCAAGAACATTATAGTTAATTCTAATGAAAACACATTGTTTTTTATCATTTGTATTGGAAACAACATTGTCATATGTCTTTTCTTGGAACTAAATAATACGAAACCTCGCTCTATGATTTGAAGTTAAAATCCTCAAATATGGTTATATAGTGACTTTTTTCACGTTTTTCATGTAGTTTGATATTACGTAAATATATTCATTTTTACCAATATTTCGATACTATTTCATGTAGTATCACGATATGTGATTTGGCCTTCAAATCTCAGAATTTCGCATAATATTGCATTTTAAACAAGTTTTCTTGCATTTTGCTTCGTACGAAAAATCATTGAATTTAGCAATATTTTAAAGTTTATCATCTCCTTTTCCTTCATGTGATTTAAACAAAATATCATCGAATTAGGCAATATTTTGCCGTTTTCCACGTTTTTGTGAATTTTCCGTCCATGGGTAATAATTCATATATATATACGATAAAAATGATGCAAACACATAATTGATTAGATATTAACCTTAAATACTTCATTTTCAATCATCTATTTGTTTCTCGTTAAAATACTGAGTAAGATATTGAAAAGGGGAGAAGTTCGGTTTTTATTCCATATATCGACGTTTCAGCCGGATTAGAGCGGTTTTACGTGTACATCTTCCCTCGTTAATATAAACGGAAAATCAAGAACATTATAGTTAATTCTAATGAAAACACATTGTTTTTTATCATTTGTATTGGAAACAACATTGTCATATGTCTTTTCTTGGAACTAAATAATACGAAACCTCGCTCTATGATTTGAAGTTAAAATCCTCAAATATGGTTATATAGTGACTTTTTTCACGTTTTTCATGTAGTTTGATATTACGTAAATATATTCATTTTTACCAATATTTCGATACTATTTCATGTAGTATCACGATATGTGATTTGGCCTTCAAATCTCAGAATTTCGCATAATATTGCATTTTAAGCAAGTTTTCTTGCATTTTGTTTCGTACGAAAAATCATCGAATTTAGCAATATTTTGACGTTTATCATCTCCTTTTCCTTCATGTGATTTAAACAAAATATCATCGAATTAGGCAATATTTTGCCGTTTTCCACGTTTTTGTGAATTTTCAGTCCATGGGTATTAATTCATATATATATACGATAAAAATGATGCAAACACATAATTGATTAGATAATAACCTTAAATACTTCATTTTCAATCATCTATTTGTTTCTCGTTAAAATACTGAGTAAGATATTGAAAAGGGGAGAAGTTCGGTTTTTATTGCATATATCGACGTTTCAGCCGGATTAGAGCGGTTTTACGTGTACATCTTCCATCGTTAATATAAACGGAAAATCAAGAACATTATAGTTAATTCTAATGAAAACACATTGTTTTTTATCATTTGTATTGGAAACAACATTGTCATATGTCTTTTCTTGGAATCTAAATAATACGAAACCTCGCTCTATGATTTGAAGTTAAAATCCTCAAATATGGTTATATAGTGACTTTTTTCACGTTTTTCATGTAGTTTGATATTACGTAAATATATTCATTTTTACCAATATTTCGATACTATTTCATGTAGTATCACGATATGTGATTTGGCCTTCAAATCTCAGAATTTCGCATAATATTGCATTTTAAGCAAGTTTTCTTGCATTTTGCTTCGTACGAAAAATCATCGAATTTAGCAATATTTTAACGTTTATCATCTCCTTTTCCTTCATGTGATTTAAACAAAATATCATCGAATTAGGCAATATTTTGCCGTTTTCCACGTTTTTGTGAATTTTCAGTCCATGGGTATTAATTCATATATATATACGATAAAAATGATGCAAACACATAATTGATTAGATAATAACCTTAAATACTTCATTTTCAATCATCTATTTGTTTCTCGTTAAAATACTGAGTAAGATATTGAAAAGGGGAGAAGTTCGGTTTTTATTGCATATATCGACGTTTCAGCCGGATTAGAGCGGTTTTACGTGTACATCTTCCCTCGTTAATATAAACGGAAAATCAAGAACATTATAGTTAATTCTAATGAAAACACATTGTTTTTTATCATTTGTATTGGAAACAACATTGTCATATGTCTTTTCTTGGAACTAAATAATACGAAACCTCGCTCTATGATTTGAAGTTAAAATCCTCAAATATGGTTATATAGTGACTTTTTTCACGTTTTTCATGTAGTTTGATATTACGTAAATATATTCATTTTTACCAATATTTCGATACTATTTCATGTAGTATCACGATATGTGATTTGGCCTTCAAATCTCAGAATTTCGCATAATATTGCATTTTAAGCAAGTTTTCTTGCATTTTGTTTCGTACGAAAAATCATCGAATATAGCAATATTTTGACGTTTATCATCTCCTTTTCCTTCATGTGATTTAAACAAAATATCATCGAATTAGGCAATATTTTGCCGTTTTCCACGTTTTTGTGAATTTTCAGTCCATGGGCATTAATTCATATATATATACGATAAAAATGATGCAAACACATAATTGATTAGATAATAACCTTAAATACTTCGTTTTCAATCATCTATTTGTTTCTCGTTAAAATACTGAGTAAGATATTGAAAAGGGGAGAAGTTCGGTTTTTATTGCATATATCGACGTTTCAGCCGGATTAGAGCGGTTTTACGTGTACATCTTCCATCGTTAATATAAGCGGAAAATCAAGAACATTATAGTTAATTCTAATGAAAACACATTGTTTTTTATCATTTGTATTGGAAACAACATTGTCATATGTCTTTTCTTGGATCACAATAATACGAAACCTCGCTCTATGATTTGAAGTTAAAATCCTCAAATATGGTTATATAGTGACTTTTTTCACGTTTTTCATGTAGTTTGATATTACGTAAATATATTCATTTTTACCAATATTTCGATACTATTTCATGTAGTATCACGATATGTGATTTGGCCTTCAAATCTCAGAATTTCGCATAATATGGCATTTTAAACAAGTTTTCTTGCATTTTGCTTCGTACGAAAAATCATTGAATTTAGCAATATTTTAAAGTTTATCATCTCCTTTTCCTTCATGTGATTTAAACAAAATATCATCGAATTAGGCAATATTTTGCCGTTTTCCACGTTTTTGTGAATTTTCCGTCCATGGGTAATAATTCATATATATATACGATAAAAATGATGCAAACACATAATTGATTAGATATTAACCTTAAATACTTCATTTTCAATCATCTATTTGTTTCTCGTTAAAATACTGAGTAAGATATTGAAAAGGGGAGAAGTTCGGTTTTTATTCCATATATCGACGTTTCAGCCGGATTAGAGCGGTTTTACGTGTACATCTTCCCTCGTTAATATAAACGGAAAATCAAGAACATTATAGTTAATTCTAATGAAAACACATTGTTTTTTATCATTTGTATTGGAAACAACATTGTCATATGTCTTTTCTTGGAACTAAATAATACGAAACCTCGCTCTATGATTTGAAGTTAAAATCTTCAAATATGGTTATATAGTGACTTTTTTCACGTTTTTCATGTAGTTTGATATTACGTATATATATTCATTTTTACCAATATTTCGATACTATTTCATGTAGTATCACGATATGTGATTTGGCCTTGAAATCTCAGAATTTCGCATAATATTGCATTTTAAGCAAGTTTTCTTGCATTTTGTTTCGTACGGAAAATCATCGAATTTAGCAATATTTTGACGTTTATCATCCCCTTTTCCTTCATGTGATTTAAACAAAATATCATCGAATTAGGCAATATTTTGCCGTTTTCCATGTTTTTGTGAATTTTCAGTCCATGGGTATTAATTCATATATATACGATAAAAATGATGCAAACACATAATTGATTAGATAATAACCTTAAATACTTCATTTTCAATCATCAATTTGTTTCTCGGGAAAATACTGAGTAAGATGTTGAAAAGGGGAGAAGTTCGGTTTTTATTGCATATATCGACGTTTCAGCCGGATTAGAGCGGTTTTACGTGTACATCTTCCCTCGTTAATATAAACGGAAAATCAAGAACATTATAGTTAATTCTAATGAAAACACATTGTTTTTTATCATTTGTATTGGAAACAACATTGTCATATGTCTTTTCTTGGAACTAAATAATACGAAACCTCGCTCTATGATTTGAAGTTAAAATCCTCAAATATGGTTATATAGTGACTTTTTTCACGTTTTTCATGTAGTTTGATATTACGTAAATATATTCATTTTTACCAATATTTCGATACTATTTCATGTAGTATCACGATATGTGATTTGGCCTTCAAATCTCAGAATTTCGCATAATATTGCATTTTAAGCAAGTTTTCTTGCATTTTGCTTCGGACGAAAAATCATCGAATTTAGCAATATTTTAACGTTTATCATCTCCTTTTCCTTCATGTGATTTAAACAAAATATCATCGAATTAGGCAATATTTTGCCGTTTTCCACGTTTTTGTGAATTTTCCGTCCATGGGCATTAATTCATATATATATACGATAAAAATGATGCAAACACATAATTGATTAGATAATAACCTTAAATACTTCATTTTCAATCATCTATTTGTTTCTCGTTAAAATACTGAGTAAGATATTGAAAAGGGGAGAAGTTCGGTTTTTATTGCATATATCGACGTTTCAGCCGGATTAGAGCGGTTTTACGTGTACATCTTCCATCGTTAATATAAACGGAAAATCAAGAACATTATAGTTAATTCTAATGAAAACACATTGTTTTTTATCATTTGTATTGGAAACAACATTGTCATATGTCTTTTCTTGGATCTAAATAATACGAAACCTCGCTCTATGATTTGAAGTTAAAATCCTCAAATATGGTTATATAGTGACTTTTTCACGTTTTTCATGTAGTTTGATATTACGTAAATATATTCATTTTTACCAATATTTCGATACTATTTCATGTAGTATCACGATATGTGATTTGGCCTTCAAATCTCAGAATTTCGCATAATATTGCATTTTAAGCAATTTTCTTGCATTTTGTTTCGTACGAAAAATCATCGAATATAGGAATATTTTGACGTTTATCATCTCCTTTTCCTTCATGTGATTTAAACAAAATATCATCGCATTAGACAATATTTTGCCGTTTTCCACGTTTTTGTGAATTTTCAGTCCATGGGCATTAATTCATATATATATACGATAAAAATGATGCAAACACATAATTGATTAGATAATAACCTTAAATACTTCGTTTTCAATCATCTATTTGTTTCTCGTTAAAATACTGATTAAGATATTGAAAAGGGGAGAAGTTCGGTTTTTATTGCATATATATATCGACGTTTCAGCCGGATTAGAGCGGTTTTACGTGTACATCTTCCCTCGTTATTATAAACGGAAAATCAAGAACATTATAGTTAATTCTAATGAAAACACATTGTTTTTTATCATTTGTATTGGAAACAACATTGTCATATGTCTTTTCTTGGAACTAAATAATACGTAACCTCGCTCTATGATTTGAAGTTAAAATCCTCAAATATGGTTATATAGTGACTTTTTTCACGTTTTTCATGTAGTTTGATATTACGTAAATATATTCATTTTTACCAATATTTCGATACTATTTCATGTAGTATCACGATATGTGATTTGGCCTTCAAATCTCAGAATTTCGCATAATATTGCATTTTAAGCAAGTTTTCTTGCATTTTGCTTCGTACAAAAAATCATCGAATTTAGCAATATTTTAACGTTTATCATCTCCTTTTCCTTCATGAGATTTAAACAAAATATCATCGAATTAGGCAATATTTTGCCGTTTTCCACGTTTTTGTGAATTTTCCGTCCATGGGTATTAATTCATATATATATACGATAAAAATGATGCAAACACATAATTGATTAGATAATAACCTTAAATACTTCATTTTCAATCATCTATTTGTTTCTCGTTAAAATACTGAGTAAGATATTGAAAAGGGGAGAAGTTCGGTTTTTATTGCATATATCGACGTTTCAGCCGGATTAGAGCGGTTTTACGTGTACATCTTCCATCGTTAATATAAGCGGAAAATCAAGAACATTATAGTTAATTCTAATGAAAACACATTCTTTTTTATCATTTGTATTGGAAACAACATTGTCATATGTCTTTTCTTGGATCTAAATAATACGAAACCTCGCTCTATGATTTGAAGTTAAAATCCTCAAATATGGTTATATAGTGACTTTTTTCACGTTTTTCATGTAGTTTGATATTACGTAAATATATTCATTTTTACCAATATTTCGATACTATTTCATGTAGTATCACGATATGTGATTTGGCCTTCAAATCTCAGAATTTCGCAAAATATTGCATTTTAAGCAAGTTTTCTTGCATTTTGTTTCGTACGAAAAATCATCGAATATAGCAATATTTTGACGTTTATCATCTCCTTTTCCTTCATGTGATTTAAACAAAATATCATCGAATTAGGCAATATTTTGCCGTTTTCCACGTTTTTGTGAATTTTCCGTCCATGGGTAATAATTCATATATATATACGATAAAAATGATGCAAACACATAATTGATTAGATATTAACCTTAAATACTTCATTTTCAATCATCTATTTGTTTCTCGTTAAAATTCTGAGTAAGATATTGAAAAGGGGAGAAGTTCGGTTTTTATTCCATATATCGACGTTTCAGCCGGATTAGAGCGGTTTTACGTGTACATCTTCCCTCGTTAATATAAACGGAAAATCAAGAACATTATAGTTAATTCTAATGAAAACACATTGTTTTTTATCATTTGTATTGGAAACAACATTGGAATATGTCTTTTCTTGGAACTAAATAATACGAAACCTCGCTCTATGATTTGAAGTTAAAATCTTCAAATATGGTTATATAGTGACTTTTTTCACGTTTTTCATGTAGTTTGATATTACGTATATATATTCATTTTTACCAATATTTCGATACTATTTCATGTAGTATCACGATATGTGATTTGGCCTTGAAATCTCAGAATTTCGCATAATATTGCATTTTAAGCAAGTTTTCTTGCATTTTGTTTCGTACGGAAAATCATCGAATTTAGCAATATTTTGACGTTTATCATCCCCTTTTCCTTCATGTGATTTAAACAAAATATCATCGAATTAGGCAATATTTTGCCGTTTTCCATGTTTTTGTGAATTTTCAGTCCATGGGTATTAATTCATATATATACGATAAAAATGATGCAAACACATAATTGATTAGATAATAACCTTAAATACTTCATTTTCAATCATCAATTTGTTTCTCGGGAAAATACTGAGTAAGATGTTGAAAAGGGGAGAAGTTCGGTTTTTATTGCATATATCGACGTTTCAGCCGGATTAGAGCGGTTTGACGTGTACATCTTCCCTCGTTAATATAAACGGAAAATCAAGAACATTATAGTTAATTCTAATGAAAACACATTGTTTTTTATCATTTGTATTGGAAACAACATTGTCATATGTCTTTTCTTGGAACTAAATAATACGAAACCTCGCTCTATGATTTGAAGTTAAAATCCTCAAATATGGTTATATAGTGACTTTTTTCACGTTTTTCATGTAGTTTGATATTACGTAAATATATTCATTTTTACCAATATTTCGATACTATTTCATGTAGTATCACGATATGTGATTTGGCCTTCAAATCTCAGAATTTCGCATAATATTGCATTTTAAGCAAGTTTTCTTGCATTTTGCTTCGGACGAAAAATCATCGAATTTAGCAATATTTTAACGTTTATCATCTCCTTTTCCTTCATGTGATTTAAACAAAATATCATCGAATTAGGCAATATTTTGCCGTTTTCCACGTTTTTGTGAATTTTCCGTCCATGGGCATTAATTCATATATATATACGATAAAAATGATGCAAACACATAATTGATTAGATAATAACCTTAAATACTTCATTTTCAATCATCTATTTGTTTCTCGTTAAAATACTGAGTAAGATATTGAAAAGGGGAGAAGTTCGGTTTTTATTGCATATATCGACGTTTCAGCCGGATTTAGAGCGGTTTTACGTGTACATCTTCCATCGTTAATATAAACGGAAAATCAAGAACATTATAGTTAATTCTAATGAAAACACATTGTTTTTTATCATTTGTATTGGAAACAACATTGTCATATGTCTTTTCTTGGATCTAAATAATACGAAACCTCGCTCTATGATTTGAAGTTAAAATCCTCAAATATGGTTATATAGTGACTTTTTCACGTTTTTCATGTAGTTTGATATTACGTAAATATATTCATTTTTACCAATATTTCGATACTATTTCATGTAGTATCACGATATGTGATTTGGCCTTCAAATCTCAGAATTTCGCATAATATTGCATTTTAAGCAATTTTCTTGCGTTTTGTTTCGTACGAAAAATCATCGAATATAGCAATATTTTGACGTTTATCATCTCCTTTTCCTTCATGTGATTTAAACAAAATATCATCGAATTAGACAATATTTTGCCGTTTTCCACGTTTTTGTGAATTTTCAGTCCATGGGCATTAATTCATATATATATACGATAAAAATGATGCAAACACATAATTGATTAGATAATAACCTTAAATACTTCGTTTTCAATCATCTCTTTGTTTCTCGTTAAAATACTGAGTAAGATATTGAAAAGGGGAGAAGTTCGGTTTTTATTGCATATATCGACGTTTCAGCCGGATTAGAGCGGTTTTACGTGTACATCTTCCCTCGTTATTATAAACGGAAAATCAAGAACATTATAGTTAATTCTAATGAAAACACATTGTTTTTTATCATTTGTATTGGAAACAACATTGTCATATGTCTTTTCTTGGAACTAAATAATACGAAACCTCGCTCTATGATTTGAAGTTAAAATCCTCAAATATAGTTATATAGTGACTTTTTTCACGTTTTTCATGTAGTTTGATATTACGTAAATAAATTAATTTTTCCAATATTTCGATACTATTTCATGTAGTATCACGATACGTGATTTGGCCTTCAAATCTCAGAATTTCGCATAATATTGCATTTTAAGCAAGTTTTCTTGCATTTTGCTTCGTACAAAAAATCATCGAATTTAGCAATATTTTAACGTTTATCATCTCCTTTTCCTTCATGAGATTTAAACAAAATATCATCGAATTAGGCAATATTTTGCCGTTTTCCACGTTTTTGTGAATTTTCCGTCCATGGGTATTAATTCATATATATATACGATAAAAATGATGCAAACACATTAGATAATAATAACATAGTTATTAGATAATAACCTTAAATACTTCATTTTCAATCATCTATTTGTTTCTCGTTAAAATACTGAGTAAGATATTGAAAAGGGGAGAAGTTCGGTTTTTATTGCATATATCGACGTTTCAGCCGGATTAGAGCGGTTTTACGTGTACATTTTCCATCGTTAATATAAGCGGAAAATCAAGAACATTATAGTTAATTCTAATGAAAACACATTGTTTTTTATCATTTGTATTGGAAACAACATTGTCATATGTCTTTTCTTGGATCTAAATAATACGAAACCTCGCTCTATGATTTGAAGTTAAAATCCTCAAATATGGTTATATAGTGACTTTTTTCACGTTTTTCATGTAGTTTGATATTACGTAAATATATTCATTTTTACCAATATTTCGATACTATTTCATGTAGTATCACGATATGTGATTTGGCCTTCAAATCTCAGAATTTCGCATAATATTGCATTTTAAGCAAGTTTTCTTGCATTTTGCTTCGTACAAAAAATCATCGAATTTAGCAATATTTTAACGTTTATCATCTCCTTTTCCTTCATGAGATTTAAACAAAATATCATCGAATTAGGCAATATTTTGCCGTTTTCCACGTTTTTGTGAATTTTCCGTCCATGGGTATTAATTCATATATATATACGATAAAAATGATGCAAACACATTAGATAATAATAACATAGTTATTAGATAATAACCTTAAATACTTCATTTTCAATCATCTATTTGTTTCTCGTTAAAATACTGAGTAAGATATTGAAAAGGGGAGAAGTTCGGTTTTTATTGCATATATCGACGTTTCAGCCGGATTAGAGCGGTTTTACGTGTACATCTTCCATCGTTAATATAAGCGGAAAATCAAGAACATTATAGTTAATTCTAATGAAAACACATTGTTTTTTATCATTTGTATTGGAAACAACATTGTCATATGTCTTTTCTTGGATCTAAATAATACGAAACCTCGCTCTATGATTTGAAGTTAAAATCCTCAAATATGGTTATATAGTGACTTTTTTCACGTTTTTCATGTAGTTTGATATTACGTAAATATATTCATTTTTACCAATATTTCGATACTATTTCATGTAGTATCACGATATGTGATTTGGCCTTCAAATCTCAGAATTTCGCAAAATATTGCATTTTAAGCAAGTTTTCTTGCATTTTGTTTCGTACGAAAAATCATCGAATATAGCAATATTTTGACGTTTATCATCTCCTTTTCCTTCATGTGATTTAAACAAAATATCATCGAATTAGGCAATATTTTGCCGTTTTCCACGTTTTTGTGAATTTTCAGTCCATGGGTTTTAATTCATATATATACGATAAAAATGATGCAAACACATAATTGATTAGATAATAACCTTAAATACTTCATTTTCAATCATCTATTTGTTTCTCGTTAAAATACTGAGTAAGATATTAAAAAGGGGAGAAGTTCGGTTTTTATTGCATATATCGACGTATCAGCCGGATTAGAGCGGTTTTACGTGTACATCTTCCCTCGTTAATATAAACGGAAAATCAAGAACATTATAGTTAATTCTAATGAAAACACATTGTTTTTTATCATTTGTATTGGAAACAACATTGTCATATGTCTTTTCTTGGAACTAAATAATACGAAACCTCGCTCTATGATTTGAAGTTAAAATCCTCAAATATGGTTATATAGTGACTTTTTTCACGTTTTTCATGTAGTTTGATATTACGTAAATATATTCATTTTTACCAATATTTCGATACTATTTCATGTAGTATCACGATATGTGATTTGGCCTTCAAATCTCAGAATTTCGCATAATATTGCATTTTAAACAAGTTTTCTTGCATTTTGCTTCGTACGAAAAATCATTGAATTTAGCAATATTTTAAAGTTTATCATCTCCTTTTCCTTCATGTGATTTAAACAAAATATCATCGAATTAGGCAATATTTTGCCGTTTTCCACGTTTTTGTGAATTTTCCGTCCATGGGTAATAATTCATATATATATACGATAAAAATGATGCAAACACATAATTGATTAGATATTAACCTTAAATACTTCATTTTCAATCATCTATTTGTTTCTCGTTAAAATACTGAGTAAGATATTGAAAAGGGGAGAAGTTCGGTTTTTATTCCATATATCGACGTTTCAGCCGGATTAGAGCGGTTTTACGTGTACATCTTCCCTCGTTAATATAAACGGAAAATCAAGAACATTATAGTTAATTCTAATGAAAACACATTGGTTTTTATCATTTGTATTGGAAACAACATTGTCATATGTCTTTTCTTGGAACTAAATAATACGAAACCTCGCTCTATGATTTGAAGTTAAAATCTTCAAATATGGTTATATAGTGACTTTTTTCACGTTTTTCATGTAGTTTGATATTACGTATATATATTCATTTTTACCAATATTTCGATACTATTTCATGTAGTATCACGATATGTGATTTGGCCTTGAAATCTCAGAATTTCGCATAATATTGCATTTTAAGCAAGTTTTCTTGCATTTTGTTTCGTACGGAAAATCATCGAATTTAGCAATATTTTGACGTTTATCATCCCCTTTTCCTTCATGTGATTTAAACAAAATATCATCGAATTAGGCAATATTTTGCCGTTTTCCATGTTTTTGTGAATTTTCAGTCCATGGGTATTAATTCATATATATACGATAAAAATGATGCAAACACATAATTGATTAGATAATAACCTTAAATACTTCATTTTCAATCATCAATTTGTTTCTCGGGAAAATACTGAGTAAGATGTTGAAAAGGGGAGAAGTTCGGTTTTTATTGCATATATCGACGTTTCAGCCGGATTAGAGCGGTTTTACGTGTACATCTTCCCTCGTTAATATAAACGGAAAATCAAGAACATTATAGTTAATTCTAATGAAAACACATTGTTTTTTATCATTTGTATTGGAAACAACATTGTCATATGTCTTTTCTTGGAACTAAATAATACGAAACCTCGCTCTATGATTTGAAGTTAAAATCCTCAAATATGGTTATATAGTGACTTTTTTCACGTTTTTCATGTAGTTTGATATTACGTAAATATATTCATTTTTACCAATATTTCGATACTATTTCATGTAGTATCACGATATGTGATTTGGCCTTCAAATCTCAGAATTTCGCATAATATTGCATTTTAAGCAAGTTTTCTTGCATTTTGCTTCGGACGAAAAATCATCGAATTTAGCAATATTTTAACGTTTATCATCTCCTTTTCCTTCATGTGATTTAAACAAAATATCATCGAAATAGGCAATATTTTGCCGTTTTCCACGTTTTTGTGAATTTTCCGTCCATGGGCATTAATTCATATATATATACGATAAAAATGATGCAAACACATAATTGATTAGATAATAACCTTAAATACTTCATTTTCAATCATCTATTTGTTTCTCGTTAAAATACTGAGTAAGATATTGAAAAGGGGAGAAGTTCGGTTTTTATTGCATATATCGACGTTTCAGCCGGATTAGAGCGGTTTTACGTGTACATCTTCCATCGTTAATATAAACGGAAAATCAAGAACATTATAGTTAATTCTAATGAAAACACATTGTTTTTTATCATTTGTATTGGAAACAACATTGTCATATGTCTTTTCTTGGAACTAAATAATACGAAACCTCGCTCTATGATTTGAAGTTAAAATCCTCAAATATGGTTATATAGTGACTTTTTCACGTTTTTCATGTAGTTTGATATTACGTAAATATATTCATTTTTACCAATATTTCGATACTATTTCATGTAGTATCACGATATGTGATTTGGCCTTCAAATCTCAGAATTTCGCATAATATTGCATTTTAAGTAATTTTCTTGCGTTTTGTTTCGTACGAAAAATCATCGAATATAGCAATATTTTGACGTTTATCATCTCCTTTTCCTTCATGTGATTTAAACAAAATATCATCGAATTAGACAATATTTTGCCGTTTTCCACGTTTTTGTGAATTTTCAGTCCATGGGCATTAATTCATATATATATACGATAAAAATGATGCAAACACATAATTGATTAGATAATAACCTTAAATACTTCGTTTTCAATCATCTCTTTGTTTCTCGTTAAAATACTGAGTAAGATATTGAAAAGGGGAGAAGTTCGGTTTTTATTGCATATATCGACGTTTCAGCCGGATTAGAGCGGTTTTACGTGTACATCTTCCCTCGTTATTATAAACGGAAAATCAAGAACATTATAGTTAATTCTAATGAAAACACATTGTTTTTTATGATTTGTATTGGAAACAACATTGTCATATGTCTTTTCTTGGAACTAAATAATACGAAACCTCGCTCTATGATTTGAAGTTAAAATCCTCAAATATAGTTATATAGTGACTTTTTTCACGTTTTTCATGTAGTTTGATATTACGTAAATAAATTAATTTTTCCAATATTTCGATACTATTTCATGTAGTATCACGATACGTGATTTGGCCTTCAAATCTCAGAATTTCGCATAATATTGCATTTTAAGCAAGTTTTCTTGCATTTTGCTTCGTACAAAAAATCATTGAATTTAGCAATATTTTAACGTTTATCATCTCCTTTTCCTTCATGAGATTTAAACAAAATATCATCGAATTAGGCAATATTTTGCCGTTTTCCACGTTTTTGTGAATTTTCCGTCCATGGGTATTAATTCATATATATATACGATAAAAATGATGCAAACACATTAGATAATAATAACATAGTTATTAGATAATAACCTTAAATACTTCATTTTCAATCATCTATTTGTTTCTCGTTAAAATACTGAGTAAGATATTGAAAAGGGGAGAAGTTCGGTTTTTATTGCATATATCGACGTTTCAGCCGGATTAGAGCGGTTTTACGTGTACATCTTCCATCGTTAATATAAGCGGAAAATCAAGAACATTATAGTTAATTCTAATGAAAACACATTGTTTTTTATCATTTGTATTGGAAACAACACTGTCATATGTCTTTTCTTGGATCTAAATAATACGAAACCTCGCTCAATGATTTGAAGTTAAAATCCTCAAATATGGTTATATAGTGACTTTTTTCACGTTTTTCATGTAGTTTGATATTACGTAAATATATTCATTTTTACCAATATTTCGATACTATTTCATGTAGTATCACGATATGTGATTTGGCCTTCAAATCTCAGAATTTCGCATAATATTGCATTTTAAGCAATTTTCTTGCATTTTGTTTCGTACGAAAAATCATCGAATATAGCAATATTTTGACGTTTATCATCTCCTTTTCCTTCATGTGATTTAAACAAAATATCATCGAATTAGACAATATTTTGCCGTTTTCCACTTTTTGTGAATTTTCAGTCCATGGGTTTTAATTCATATACATACGATAAAATGATGCAAACACATAATTGATTAGATAATAACCTTAAATACTTCATTTTCAATCATCTATTTGTTTCTCGTTAAAATACTGAGTAAGATATTGAAAAGGTGAGAAGTTCGGTTTTATTGCATATATCGACGTTTCAGCCGGATTAGAGCGGTTTTACGTGTACATCTTCCCTCGTTAATATAAACGGAAAATCAAGAACATTATAGTTAATTCTAATGAAAACACATTGTTTTTTATCATTTGTATTGGAAACAACATTGTCATATGTCTTTTCTTGGAACTAAATAATACGAAACCTCGCTCTATGATTTGAAGTTAAAATCCTCAAATATAGTTATATAGTGACTTTTTTCACGTTTTTCATGTAGTTTGGTATTACGTAAATAAATTAATTTTTCCAATATTTCGATACTATTTCATGTAGTATCACGATACGTGATTTGGCCTTCAAATCTCAGAATTTCGCATAATATTGCATTTTAAGCAAGTTTTCTTGCATTTTGCTTCGTACAAAAAATCATCGAATTTAGCAATATTTTAACGTTTATCATCTCCTTTTCCTTCATGTGATTTAAACAAAATATCATCGAATTAGGCAATATTTTGCCGTTTTCCACGTTTTTGTGAATTTTCCGTCCATGGGTATTAATTCATATATATATACGATAAAAATGATGCAAACACATTAGATAATAATAACATAGTTATTAGATAATAACCTTAAATACTTCATTTTCAATCATCTATTTGTTTCTCGTTAAAATACTGAGTAAGATATTGAAAAGGGGAGAAGTTCGGTTTTATTGCATATATCGACGTTTCAGCCGGATTAGAGCGGTTTTACGTGTACATCTTCCCTCGTTAATATAAACGGAAAATCAAGAACATTATAGTTAATTCTAATGAAAACACATTGTTTTTTATCATTTGTATTGGAAACAACATTGTCATATGTCTTTTCTTGGAACTAAATAATACGAAACCTCGCTCTATGATTTGAAGTTAAAATCTTCAAATATGGTTATATAGTGACTTTTTTCACGTTTTTCATGTAGTTTGATATTACGTATATATATTCATTTTTACCAATATTTCGATACTATTTCATGTAGTATCACGATATGTGATTTGGCCTTGAAATCTCAGAATTTCGCATAATATTGCATTTTAAGCAAGTTTTCTTGCATTTTGTTTCGTACGGAAAATCATCGAATTTAGCAATATTTTGACGTTTATCATCCCCTTTTCCTTCATGTGATTTAAACAAAATATCATCGAATTAGGCAATATTTTGCCGTTTTCCATGTTTTTGTGAATTTTCAGTCCATGGGTATTAATTCATATATATACGATAAAAATGATGCAAACACATAATTGATTAGATAATAACCTTAAATACTTCATTTTCAATCATCAATTTGTTTCTCGGGAAAATACTGAGTAAGATGTTGAAAAGGGGAGAAGTTCGGTTTTTATTGCATATATCGACGTTTCAGCCGGATTAGAGCGGTTTTACGTGTACATCTTCCCTCGTTAATATAAACGGAAAATCAAGAACATTATAGTTAATTCTAATGAAAACACATTGTTTTTTATCATTTGTATTGGAAACAACATTGTCATATGTCTTTTCTTGGAACTAAATAATACGAAACCTCGCTCTATGATTTGAAGTTAAAATCCTCAAATATGGTTATATAGTGACTTTTTTCACGTTTTTCATGTAGTTTGATATTACGTAAATATATTCATTTTTACCAATATTTCGATACTATTTCATGTAGTATCACGATATGTGATTTGGCCTTCAAATCTCAGAATTTCGCATAATATTGCATTTTAAGCAAGTTTTCTTGCATTTTGCTTCGGACGAAAAATCATCGAATTTAGCAATATTTTAACGTTTATCATCTCCTTTTCCTTCATGTGATTTAAACAAAATATCATCGAAATAGGCAATATTTTGCCGTTTTCCACGTTTTTGTGAATTTTCCGTCCATGGGCATTAATTCATATATATATACGATAAAAATGATGCAAACACATAATTGATTAGATAATAACCTTAAATACTTCATTTTCAATCATCAATTTGTTTCTCGTTAAAATACTGAGTAAGATATTGAAAAGGGGAGAAGTTCGGTTTTTATTGCATATATCGACGTTTCAGCCGGATTAGAGCGGTTTTACGTGTACATCTTCCATCGTTAATATAAACGGAAAATCAAGAACATTATAGTTAATTCTAATGAAAACACATTGTTTTTTATCATTTGTATTGGAAACAACATTGTCATATGTCTTTTCTTGGAACTAAATAATACGAAACCTCGCTCTATGATTTGAAGTTAAAATCCTCAAATATGGTTATATAGTGACTTTTTCACGTTTTTCATGTAGTTTGATATTACGTAAATATATTCATTTTTACCAATATTTCGATACTATTTCATGTAGTATCACGATATGTGATTTGGCCTTCAAATCTCAGAATTTCGCATAATATTGCATTTTAAGTAATTTTCTTGCGTTTTGTTTCGTACGAAAAATCATCGAATATAGCAATATTTTGACGTTTATCATCTCCTTTTCCTTCATGTGATTTAAACAAAATATCATCGAATTAGACAATATTTTGCCGTTTTCCACGTTTTTGTGAATTTTCAGTCCATGGGCATTAATTCATATATATATACGATAAAAATGATGCAAACACATAATTGATTAGATAATAACCTTAAATACTTCGTTTTCAATCATCTCTTTGTTTCTCGTTAAAATACTGAGTAAGATATTGAAAAGGGGAGAAGTTCGGTTTTTATTGCATATATCGACGTTTCAGCCGGATTAGAGCGGTTTTACGTGTACATCTTCCCTCGTTATTATAAACGGAAAATCAAGAACATTATAGTTAATTCTAATGAAAACACATTGTTTTTTATGATTTGTATTGGAAACAACATTGTCATATGTCTTTTCTTGGAACTAAATAATACGAAACCTCGCTCTATGATTTGAAGTTAAAATCCTCAAATATAGTTATATAGTGACTTTTTTCACGTTTTTCATGTAGTTTGATATTACGTAAATAAATTAATTTTTCCAATATTTCGATACTATTTCATGTAGTATCACGATACGTGATTTGGCCTTCAAATCTCAGAATTTCGCATAATATTGCATTTTAAGCAAGTTTTCTTGCATTTTGCTTCGTACAAAAAATCATTGAATTTAGCAATATTTTAACGTTTATCATCTCCTTTTCCTTCATGAGATTTAAACAAAATATCATCGAATTAGGCAATATTTTGCCGTTTTCCACGTTTTTGTGAATTTTCCGTCCATGGGTATTAATTCATATATATATACGATAAAAATGATGCAAACACATTAGATAATAATAACATAGTTATTAGATAATAACCTTAAATACTTCATTTTCAATCATCTATTTGTTTCTCGTTAAAATACTGAGTAAGATATTGAAAAGGGGAGAAGTTCGGTTTTTATTGCATATATCGACGTTTCAGCCGGATTAGAGCGGTTTTACGTGTACATCTTCCATCGTTAATATAAGCGGAAAATCAAGAACATTATAGTTAATTCTAATGAAAACACATTGTTTTTTATCATTTGTATTGGAAACAACACTGTCATATGTCTTTTCTTGGATCTAAATAATACGAAACCTCGCTCAATGATTTGAAGTTAAAATCCTCAAATATGGTTATATAGTGACTTTTTTCACGTTTTTCATGTAGTTTGATATTACGTAAATATATTCATTTTTACCAATATTTCGATACTATTTCATGTAGTATCACGATATGTGATTTGGCCTTCAAATCTCAGAATTTCGCATAATATTGCATTTTAAGCAATTTTCTTGCATTTTGTTTCGTACGAAAAATCATCGAATATAGCAATATTTTGACGTTTATCATCTCCTTTTCCTTCATGTGATTTAAACAAAATATCATCGAATTAGACAATATTTTGCCGTTTTCCACGTTTTTGTGAATTTTCAGTCCATGGGTTTTAATTCATATACATACGATAAAATGATGCAAACACATAATTGATTAGATAATAACCTTAAATACTTCATTTTCAATCATCTATTTGTTTCTCGTTAAAATACTGAGTAAGATATTGAAAAGGTGAGAAGTTCGGTTTTATTGCATATATCGACGTTTCAGCCGGATTAGAGCGGTTTTACGTGTACATCTTCCCTCGTTAATATAAACGGAAAATCAAGAACATTATAGTTAATTCTAATGAAAACACATTGTTTTTTATCATTTGTATTGGAAACAACATTATCATATGTCTTTTCTTGGAACTAAATAATACGAAACCTCGCTCTATGATTTGAAGTTAAAATCCTCAAATATAGTTATATAGTGACTTTTTTCACGTTTTTCATGTAGTTTGATATTACGTAAGTAAATTAATTTTTCCAATATTTCGATACTATTTCATGTAGTATCACGATACGTGATTTGGCCTTCAAATCTCAGAATTTCGCATAATATTGCATTTTAAGCAAGTTTTCTTGCATTTTGCTTCGTACAAAAAATCATCGAATTTAGCAATATTTTAACGTTTATCATCTCCTTTTCCTTCATGTGATTTAAACAAAATATCATCGAATTAGGCAATATTTTGCCGTTTTCCACGTTTTTGTGAATTTTCCGTCCATGGGTATTAATTCATATATATATACGATAAAAATGATGCAAACACATAATTGATTAGATAATAACCTTAAATACTTCATTTTCAATCATCTATTTGTTTCTCGTTAAAATACTGAGTAAGATATTGAAAAGGGGAGAAGTTCTGTTTTTATTGCATATATCGACGTTTCAGCCGGATTAGAACAGTTTTACGTGTACATCTTCCATCGGTAATATAAACCGAAAATCAGGAACATTTTTGTTAATTTTAATGAAAACACAATGATTTTTATCATTTGTATTAGAAGCAACATCTCTATACGTCTTTTCTAGGGTCTAAAAAATATGAAATGTCGCTCTATGATTCGAAGTTAAAATCCTCAAATTTGGTATAATAATGACTTTTTTCACGTTTTTCATGTAGTTTTATATTACGTAAATATATTCATTTTTACCACTATTTCATGTAGTATCACGATATGTGATTTGGCCTTCAAATCTCAGATTTTCGCATAATATTGCATTTTAAGCAAGTTTTCTTGCATTTTGTTCCGTACTAAAAATCATCGAATTCAGCAATATTTTGACGTTTAACACCCCCTTTTCCTTTATGTGATATAAACAAAATATCATCGAATTAGGCAATATTTTGCGGGTTTTCCACGTTTTTGTGAATTTTCAGTTTATTGTTATTAATTCATTAAATATACGATAAAAATGATGCAAACACATAATTGATTAGAAATTACCTTAAACACTTCATTTTCAATCAACTATTTGTTTCTAGTTAAAATACTGAGTTAGATATTGAAAAGGGGAGAAGTTCGGTTTTATTACATATATCGACGTTTCAGCCGGATTAGAGCGGTTTTACGTGTACATCTTCCATTGGTAATATAAACGGAAAATCAGGAACATTTTAGTTAATTATAATAAAAACACATTGATTTTTATCATTTGTATTGGAAACAACATTGTCATATGTCTTTTCTTGGATCTAAATAATACGAAACCTCGCTCTATGATTTGAGGTTAAAATCCTCAAATATGGTAATATAGTGACTTTTTTCACGTTATTCATGTAGTGTGATTTTACGTATATATATTCGTTTTTACCAATATTTCGATACTACTTCATGTTTTCTCACGATATGTGATTTGGCCTTCAAATCTCAGAATTTCGCAAATTTTGTATTATAAGCAAGTTTTCTTGCATTTTGTTCCGTACTAAAAATCATCGAATTCAGCAATATTTTGACCTTTTTCATCCTCTTTTGCTTTATGTGATTTAAACAAAATATCATCGAATTAGGCATATTTATCCGTTTTTCCACGTTTTTGAGAATTTTCAGTTTATTGTTATTAATTCATTAAATATACCATAAAAATGATGCATACACATAATTGATAAGAAAATAATTTTAAATACTTAAATTTCAATAATCTATTTGATTCTCATTAAAATACTGAGTATGATATTGAAAAGGGGAGAAGTTCTGTTTTTATTGCATATATCGACGTTTCAGCCGGATTAGAACAGTTTTAAGTGTACATTTTCCATCGGTAATATAAACCGAAAATCAGGAACATTTTTGTTAATTTTAATGAAAACACAATGATTTTTATCATTTGTATTAGAAGCAACATCTCTATACGTCTTTTCTAGGGTCTAAAAAATATGAAATGTCGCTCTATGATTCGAAGTTAAAATCCTCAAACTTGGTATAATAATGACTTTTTTCACGTTTTTCATGTAGATTTATATTACGTAAATATATTCATTTTTACCACTATTTCATGTAGTATCACGATATGTGATTTGGCCTTCAAATCTCAGATTTTCGCATAATATTGCATTTTAAGCAAGTTTTCTTGCATTTTGTTCCGTACTAAAAATCATCGAATTCAGCAATATTTTGACGTTTATCACCCCCTTTTCCTTTATGTGATATAAACAAAATATCATCGAATTAGGCAATATTTTGCGGGTTTTCCACGTTTTTGTGAATTTTCAGTTTATTGTTATTAATTCATTAAATATACGATAAAAATGATGCAAACACATAATTGATTAGAAATTAACCTTAAACACTTCATTTTCAATCAACTATTTGTTTCTAGTTAAAATACTGAGTTAGATATTGAAAAGGGGAGAAGTTCGGTTTTATTACATATATCGACGTTTCAGCCGGATTAGAGCGGTTTTACGTGTACATCTTCCATCGGTAATATAAATGGAAAATCAGGAACATTTTAGTTAATTATAATAAAAACACATTGATTTTTATCATTTGTATTGGAAACAACATTGTCATATGTCTTTTCTTGGATCTAAATAATACGAAACCTCGCTCTCTGATTTGAGGTTAAAATCCTCAAATATGGTAATATAGTGACTTTTTTCACGTTATTCATGTAGTGTGATTTACGTAAATATATTCGTTTTTACCAATATTTCGATACTACTTCATGTTTTCTCACGATATTTGATTTGGCCTTCAAATCTCAGAATTTCGCAAATTTTGTATTTTAAGCAAGTTTTCTTGCATTTTGTTCCGTACTAAAAATCATCGAATTCAGCAATATTTTGACGTTTATCATCCCCTTTTCCTTTATGTGATATAAACAAAATATCATCGAATTAGGCAATATTTTGCAGTTTTTCCACGTTTTTGTGAATTTTCAGTTTATTGTTATTAATTCAATAAATATACCATAAAAATGATGCATACACATAATTGATAAGAAAATAATTTTAAATACTTAAATTTCAATCATCTATTTGATTCTCATTAAAATACTGAGTAAGATATTGAAAAGGGGAGAAGTTCTGTTTTTATTGCATATATCGACTTTTCAGCCGGATTAGAACAGTTTTACGTGTACATTTTCCATCGGTAATATAAACCGAAAATCAGGAACATTTTTGTTAATTTTAATGAAAACACAATGATTTTTATCATTTGTATTAGAAGCAACATCTCTATACGTCTTTTCTAGGGTCTAAAAAATATGAAATGTCGCTCTATGATTCGAAGTTAAAATCCTCAAACTTGGTATAATAATGACTTTTTTCACGTTTTTCATGTAGATTTATATTACGTAAATATATTCATTTTTACCACTATTTCATGTAGTATCACGATATGTGATTTGGCCTTCAAATCTCAGATTTTCGCATAATATTGCATTTTAAGCAAGTTTTCTTGCATTTTGTTCCGTACTAAAAATCATCAAATTCAGCAATATTTTGACGTTTATCACCTCCTTTTCCTTTATGTGATATAAACAAAATATCATCGAATTAGGCAATATTTTGCGGGTTTTCCACGTTTTTGTGAATTTTCAGTTTATTGTTATTAATTCATTAAATATACGATAAAAATGAAGCAAACACATAATTGATTAGAAATTAACCTTAAACACTTCATTTTCAATCAACTATTTGTTTCTAGTTAAAATACTGAGTTAGATATTGAAAAGGGGAGAAGTTCGGTTTTATTACATATATCGACGTTTCAGCCGGATTAGAGCGGTTTTACGTGTACATCTTCCATTGGTAATATAAACGGAAAATCAGGAACATTTTAGTTAATTATAATAAAAACACATTGATTTTTATCATTTGTATTGGAAACAACATTGTCATATGTCTTTTCTTGGATCTAAATAATACGAAACCTCGCTCTATGATTTGAGGTTAAAATCCTCAAATATGGTAATATAGTGACTTTTTTCACGTTATTCATGTAGTGTGATTTTACGTAAATATATTCGTTTTTACCAATATTTCGATACTACTTCATGTTTTCTCACGATATGTGATTTGGCCTTCAAATCTCAGAATTTCGCAAATTTTGTATTATAAGCAAGTTTTCTTGCATTTTGTTCCGTACTAAAAATCATCGAATTCAGCAATATTTTGACGTTTATCATCCCCTTTTCCTTTATGTGATATAAACAAAATATCATCGAATTAGGCAATATTTTGCAGTTTTTCCACGTTTTTGTGAATTTTCAGTTTATTGTTATTAATTCATTAAATATACCATAAAAATGATGCATACACATAATTGATAAGAAAATAATTTTAAATACTTAAATTTCAATCATCTATTTGATTCTCATTAAAATACTGAGTAAGATATTGAAAAGGGGAGAAGTTCTGTTTTTATTGCATATATCGACTTTTCAGCCGGATTAGAACAGTTTTACGTGTACATCTTCCATCGGTAATATAAACCGAAAATCAGGAACATTTTTGTTAATTTTAATGAAAACACAATGATTTTTATCTTTTGTATTAGAAGCAACATCTCTATACGTCTTTTCTAGGGTCTAAAAAATATGAAATGTCGCTCTATGATTCGAAGTTAAAATCCTCAAATTTGGTATAATAATGACTTTTTTCACGTTTTTCATGTAGTTTTATATTACGTAAATACATTAATTTTTACCACTATTTCAAGTAGTATCACGATATGTGATTTGGCCTTCAAATCTCAGATTTTCGCATAATATTGCATTTTAAGCAAGTTTTCTTGCATTTTGTTCCGTACTAAAAATCATCGAATTCAGCAATATTTTGACGTTTATCACCCCCTTTTCCTTTATGTGATATAAACAAAATATCATCGAATTAGGCAATATTTTGCGGGTTTTCCACGTTTTTGTGAATTTTCAGTTTATTGTTATTAATTCATTAAATATACGATAAAAATGATGCAAACACATAATTGATTAGAAATTAACCTTAAACACTTCATTTTCAATCAACTATTTGTTTCTAGTTAAAATACTGAGTTAGATATTGAAAAGGGGAGAAGTTCGGTTTTATTACATATATCGACGTTTCAGCCGGATTAGAGCGGTTTTACGTGTACATCTCCATCGGTAATATAAATGGAAAATCAGGAACATTTTAGTTAATTATAATAAAAACACATTGATTTTTATCATTTGTATTGGAAACAACATTGTCATATGTCTTTTCTTGGATCTAAATAATACGAAACCTCGCTCTCTGATTTGAGGTTAAAATCCTCAAATATGGTAATATAGTGACTTTTTTCACGTTATTCATGTAGTGTGATTTACGTAAATATATTCGTTTTTACCAATATTTCGATACTACTTCATGTTTTCTCACGATATTTGATTTGGCCTTCAAATCTCAGAATTTCGCAAATTTTGTATTTTAAGCAAGTTTTCTTGCATTTTGTTCCGTACTAAAAATCATCGAATTCATCAATATTTTGACGTTTATCATCCCCTTTTCCTTTATGTGATATAAACAAAATATCATCGAATTAGGCAATATTTTGCAGTTTTTCCACGTTTTTGTGACTTTTCAGTTTATTGTTATTAATTCAATAAATATACCATAAAAATGATGCATACACATAATTGATAAGAAAATAATTTTAAATACTTAAATTTCAATCATCTATTTGATTCTCATTAAAATACTGAGTAAGATATTGAAAAGGGGAGAAGTTCTGTTTTTATTGCATATATCGACTTTTCAGCCGGATTAGAACAGTTTTACGTGTACATCTTCCATCGGTAATATAAACCGAAAATCAGGAACATTTTTGTTAATTTTAATGAAAACACAATGATTTTTATCTTTTGTATTAGAAGCAACATCTCTATACGTCTTTTCTAGGGTCTAAAAAATATGAAATGTCGCTCTATGATTCGAAGTTAAAATCCTCAAATTTGGTATAATAATGACTTTTTTCACGTTTTTCATGTAGTTTTATATTACGTAAATATATTCATTTTTACCACTATTTCATGTAGTATCACGATATGTGATTTGGCCTTCAAATCTCAGATTTTCGCATAATATTGCATTTTAAGCAAGTTTTCTTGCATTTTGTTCCGTACTAAAAATCATCGAATTCAGCAATATTTTGACGTTTATCACCCCCTTTTCCTTTATGTGATATAAACAAAATATCATCGAATTAGGCAATATTTTGCGGGTTTTCCACGTTTTTGTGAATTTTCAGTTTATTGTTATTAATTCATTAAATATACGATAAAAATGATGCAAACACATAATTGATTAGAAATTAACCTTAAACACTTCATTTTCAATCAACTATTTGTTTCTAGTTAAAATACTGAGTTAGATATTGAAAAGGGGAGAAGTTCGGTTTTATTACATATATCGACGTTTCAGCCGGATTAGAGCGGTTTTACGTGTACATCTTCCATCGGTAATATAAATGGAAAATCAGGAACATTTTAGTTAATTATAATAAAAACACATTGATTTTTATCATTTGTATTGGAAACAACATTGTCATATGTCTTTTCTTGGATCTAAATAATACGAAACCTCGCTCTCTGATTTGAGGTTAAAATCCTCAAATATGGTAATATAGTGACTTTTTTCACGTTATTCATGTAGTGTGATTTACGTAAATATATTCGTTTTTACCAATATTTCGATACTACTTCATGTTTTCTCACGATATTTGATTTGGCCTTCAAATCTCAGAATTTCGCAAATTTTGTATTTTAAGCAAGTTTTCTTGCATTTTGTTCCGTACTAAAAATCATCGAATTCAGCAATATTTTGACGTTTATCATCCCCTTTTCCTTTATGTGATATAAACAAAATATCGAATTAGGCAATATTTTGCAGTTTTTCCACGTTTTTGTGAATTTTCAGTTTATTGTTATTAATTCAATAAATATACGATAAAAATGATGCAAACACATATTTTATTAGAAATTAACCTTAAACACTTCATTTTCAATCAACTATTTCTTTCTCGTTAAAATACTGAGTAAGATATTGAAAAGGGGAGAAGTTCTGTTTTAGAGAGCACAAGAGAGGTCATAGTTCTGTTTTAGGCTCAAGAGAGTGATGCAGAAGCTTACGAGAGTGATGCAGAGGCTCAAGAGAAGGATATAGAGGCTCAAGAGAGTGACGCAGAACCTCAAGAGAGTGATGCATAGGCTCAAGAGAGTGATGCATAGGCTTAAGAAATTGATGCAAAGGCTCAAGAGAGTGATGCAGAGGCTCAAGAGAGTGATGCAGAGGTCCAAGAGAGTGATGAAGAATCTTAGGAGAATGATGCAGAGGCTCAAGAGAGAAATCCAGAGATTGAAGAGATTGATGAAGAGGCTCAAGAGAGTGATGCAGAGGCTTAAGAGAGGGATGCTGAGGCTCAAGAGAGTGATGCAGAGGCTTAATAGAGTGATGCAGAGGCATAAGAGAGGGGTGCAGGGGCTCAAGAGAGGGATGCAGAGGCTCAGGAGAGTGATGCAGAGGCTTAAGAAAGTGATGGAAAAGGATCAAGAGAGGAATGCAAAGGCTCATGAGAGGGATGCAGAGGCTCAATCGACGGAGGCAGAGGCTCAAGAAAGTGATGCAGAGGCTTAAAAAAGTGATGCTGAGGCTCAAAATAGGGATGCAGAGGCTTAAGAGGATGATGCAGAGGCTCACGAGAGTGATGCAGAGGCTCAAGAGAGAGAGATACAAAGGCTGAAGAGAGTGATGCAGAGACTCAAGAGAGTTATGCAGAGGCTCAAGAGAGTGGTGCAGAGGCTTACGAGAGTGATGCAGAGGCTCAAGAGAGGGATGTAGAGGCTCAAGAGAGTGATGCAGAGGCTTAAGCGATGGATTCAGAGGCTCAAGAGATGGATGCTGAGGCTCAAGAGAGTGATGCAGAGGCTCAAGAGAGTGATGCAGAGCCTCAAGAGAGGGATGCAGAGGATGAAGAGAGTGATGCAGAGGCTCGAGATAGTGATGCAGAGGCTCAAAAGAGGGATTCAGAGGCTCAGGAGAGGGATGCAGAGGCTGATGAGAGTGATGCAGAGGCTCAAGAGAGTGATGCAGAGGCTCAAGAGAAGGATTCAGAGGCTGAAGAGATGGATGCAGAGGCTTAAGACAGTGATGCAAAGGCTCAAGAGAGTTATGCAGAGGCTCAAGAGAGTGATGCAGAGGCTTACGGGAGTGATGCAGAGGCTCATGAGAGGGATGTAGATGCTTAAGGGATTGATACAAAAGCTCAAAAGAGTGATGCAGAGGCTCAAGAGAGTGATGAAGCATATTAGGAGAAAGATGCAGAGGCTCAAGAGAGGGATGCAGAGGCTCAAGAGAGTGATGCAGAGGATCAAGAGAGTGATGCAGAGGCTCGAGAGAGTGATGCAGAGGCTCAAGAGAGGGATTCAGAGGCTTAAGAGCCTCTGAGGAAATCCTATTAAGGGATGCAGAGGCCTCAAGAGAGTGATGCAGAGGATCAAGAGAGGGATGCAGAGGCTTAAGAGAGTGATGCAGAGGCAGAAGAGAGTGATGCAGAGGCTCAAGAGAATGATGTAGAAGCTTAAGAGAGGGATGCAGAGGCTCAAGAGAATGATGCAGAGGCTCAAGAGAGTGATGCAGAGGATGAAGAGAGGGGTGCAGAGGCTTAAGAGAGTGATGCAGAGACTCAAGAGAGGGATGCAGAGGCTCATGAGAGTGTTGCAGAGGCTCACGAGAGTGATGCAGGGGCTCACTAGAGTGATGCAGAGGCTGAAGAGAATGATATAGAGGCTTAAGAGAGGGATGCATAGGCTCAAGAGAATGATGCAGAGGCTCAAGAGAGTAATGCAGAGGATGAAGAGAGTGGTGCAGAGGCTTAAGAGAGTAATGCAGAGACTCAAGAGAGGGATGGAGAGGCTCATGAGAGTGATGCAGAGGCACAAGAGAGTGATGCAGAGGCTCAAAAGAGTGATGCAGAGGCTCAAGAAAGTGATGCAGAGGATCAAGAGAGTGACGCAGAGGCTCAAGAGAGTGATGCAGAGGATCAAGAGAGGGATTCAAAGGCTCAAGAGAGGGATTCAGAGGCTTAATTGAGTGATGCACTCTTCATGTAGTTTTATATTACGTAAATATATTCATTTTTACCACTATTTCGATACTATTTCATGTAGTATCACGATATGTGATTTGGCCTTCAAATCTCAGATTTTCGCATAAAATTGCATTTTAAGCAAGTTTTCTTGCATTTTGTTCCGTACTAAAAATCATCGAATTCAGCAATATTTTGACGTTTATCACCCCCTTTTCCTTTATGTGATATAAACAAAATATCATCGAATTAGGCAATATTTTGCTGTTTTTCCACGTTTTTGTGAATTTTCAGTTTATTGTTATTAATTCATTAAATATACGATAAAAATGATGCAAACACATAATTGATTAGAAATTAACCTTAAACACTTCATTTTCAATCAACTATTTCTTTCTAGTTAAAATACTGAGTTAGATATTGAAAAGGGGAGAAGTTCGGTTTTATTACATATATCGACGTTTCAGCCGGATTAGAGCGGTTTTACGTGTACGTCTTCCTTCGGTAATATAAAAGGAAAATCAGGAACATTTTAGTTAATTATAATAAAAACACATTGATTTTTGTCATTTGTATTGGAAACAACATTGTCATATGTCTTTTCTTGGATCTAAATAATACGAAACCTCGCTCTATGATTTGAGGTTAAAATCCTCAAATATGGTAATATAGTGACTTTTTTCACGTTATTCATGTAGTGTGATTTTTACGTAAATATATTCGTTTTTACCAATATTTCGATACTACTTCATGTTTTCTCACGATATGTGATTTGGCCTTCAAATCTCAGAATTTCGCAAATTTTGTATTTTAAGCAAGTTTTCTTGCATTTTGTTCCGTACTAAAAATCATCGAATTCAGATATATTTTGACGTTTATCATCCCCTTTTCCTTTATGTGATATAAACAATATATCATCGAATTAGGCAATATTTTGCAGTTTTTCCACGTTTTTGTGAATTTTCAGTTTATTGTTATTAATTCAATAAATATACGGTAAAAATAATGCAAACACATAATTGATTAGAAATTAACCTTAAACACTTCATTTTCAATCAACCATTTCTTTCTCGTTAAAATACTGAGTAAGATATTGAAAAGGGGAGAAGTTCTGTTTTAGAGAGCTCAAGAGAGGTCAGAGTTCTGTTTTAGGCTCAAAAGAGTGATGCAGAAGCTTACGAGAGTGATGCAGAGGCTCAAGAGAGGGGTATAGAGGCTCAAGAGAGTGACGCAGAACCTCAAGAGAGTGATGCATAGGCTCAAGAGAGTGATGCATAGGCTTACGAAATTGATGCAAAGGCTCAAGAGAGTGATGCAGAGGCTCAAGAGAGTGATGCAGAGGTTCAAGAGAGTGATGAAGAATCTTAGGAGAATGATGCAGAGGCTCAAGAGAGAAATGCAGAGATTGAAGAGATTGATGAAGAGGCTCAAGAGAGTGATGCAGAGGCTTAAGAGAGAGATGCTGAGGCTCAAGAGAGTGATGCAGAGGCTTAATAGAGTGATGCAGAGGCATAAGAGAGGGATGCAGGGGCTCAAGAGAGGGATGCAGAGGCTCAGGAGAGTGATGAAGAGCCTTAAGAAAGTGATGGAAAAGGATCAAGAGAGGAAAGCAAAGGCTCATGAGAGGGATGCAGAGGCTCAATGGACGGAGGCAGAGGCTCAAGAATGGGATGCAGAGGTTTAAAAAAGTGATGCAGAGGCTCAAAATAGGGATGCAGAGGCTTAAGAAGGTGATGCAGAGGCTCACGGGAGTGATGCAGAGGCTCAAGAGAGAGATACAGAGGCTGAAGAGAGTGATGCAGAGACTCAAGAGAGTAATGCAGAGGCTCAAGAGAGTGGTGCAGAGGCTTACGAGAGTGATGCAGAGGCTCAAGAGAGGGATGTAGAGGCTCAAGAGAGTGATGCAGAGGCTTAAGCGAGGGATTCCGAGGCTCAGGAGATGGATGCAGAAGCTTAGGAGAGTGATGCAGAGGCTCAAGAGAGTGATGCAGAGGCTTAAGCGAGGGATGCCGAGGCTCATGAGAGTGATGCAGAGGCTCAAGAGAGTGATGCAGAGGCTCAAGAGAGGGATGCAGAGGATGAAGAGAGTGATGCAGAGGCTCGAGATAGTGATGCAGAGGCTCAAAAGAGGGATTCAGAGGCTCAGGAGAGGGATGCAGAGGCTGATGAGAGTGATGCAGAGGCTCAAGAGAGTGATGCAGAGGCTCAAGAGAAGGATTCAGAGGCTGAAGAGAGTGATGCAGAGGGTTACGGGAGTGATGCAGAGGCTCATGAGAGGGATGTACATGCTTAAGAGATTGATACAAAAGCTCAAAAGAGTGATGCAGAGGCTCAAGAGAGTGATGCAGAGGATCAAGAGAGGGATGCAGAGGCTTAAGAGAGTGATGCAGAGGCAGAAGAGAGTGTTGCAGAGGCTTAAGCGAGTGATGCAGGGGCTCAAGAGAGTGATGCAGAGGCTCAAGAGAATGATGTAGAGGCTTAAGAGAATGATGCAGAGGCTCAAGAGAGAAATGCAGAGATTGAAGAGAGTGATAAAGAGGTTCAAGAGAGTGATGCAGAGGCTTAAGAGAGGGATGCTGAGGCTCAAGAGAGTGATGCTGAGGATCAAGAGAGGGAAAGCAGAGGCATAAGAGAGTGATGCAGAAGCTGAAGAGAGTGATGCAGAGGCTCTAGAGAGTGATGCAGAGGCTTAAGTGAGTGATGCAGAGGCTCAAGAGAGTGATGCAGAGGATCAAGAGAGTGATGCAGAGGCTCGAGAGAGTGATGCAGAAGCTCGAGAGAGTGATGCAGAGGCTCAAGAGAGGGATTCAGAGGCTTAAGAGAGTGATGCAGAGGCTCAAGAGAGTGATGCAGAGGATCAAGAGAGGGATGCAGAGGCTTAAGAGAGTGGTGCAGAGGCAGAAGAGAGTGTTGCAGAGGCTTAAGCGAGTGATGCAGGGGCTCAAGAGAGTGATGCAGAGGCTCAAGAGAATGATGTAGAGGCTTAAGAGAATGATGCAGAGGCTCAAGAGAGAAATGCAGAGATTGAAGAGAGTGATAAAGAGGTTCAAGAGAGTGATGCAGAGGCTTAAGAGAGGGATGCTGAGGCTCAAGAGAGTGATGCTGAGGATCAAGAGAGGGAAAGGAGAGGCATAAGAGAGTGATGCAGAAGCTGAAGAGAGTGATGCAGAGGCTCTAGAGAGTGATGCAGAGGCTTAAGTGAGTGATGCAGAGGCTCAAGAGAGTGATGCAGAGGATCAAGAGAGTGATGCAGAGGCTCGAGAGAGTGATGCAGAAGCTCGAGAGAGTGATGCAGAGGCTCAAGAGAGGGATTCAGAGGCTTAGGAGAGTGATGCAGAGGCCTCAAGAGAGTGATGCAGAGGATCAAGAGAGGGATGCAGAGGCTGAAGAGAGTGTTGCAGAGGCTTAAGCGAGTGATGCAAGGGCTCAAGAGAGTGATGCAGAGGCTCAAGAGAATGATGTAGAGGCTTAAGAGAGGGATGCAGAGGCTCAAGAGAATGATGCAGAGGCTTAAGAGATTGATGCAAAGGCTCAAGAGAGTGATGCAGAGGCTCCAGAGAATGATGTAGAGGCTTAAGAGAGGGATGCAGAGGCTCAAGAGAGTGATCTTTTTTATCGTATATTTAATGAATTAATAACAATAAACTGAAAATTCACAAAAACGTGGAAAAACGGCCAAACATTGCCTAATTCGATGATATTTTTTATAAATCACATAAAGGAAAAGTGGATGATAAAGGTCAAAATATTGCTAAATTTGATGATTTTTAGTACAAAACAAAATGCAAGAAAACTTGTTTAAAAATGCAAAATTTGCGAAATTCTGAGATTTGAAGGCCAAATCACATATCGTGAGAAAACATGAAGTAGTATCGATATATTGGTAAAAACGAATATATTTACGTAAAATCACACTACATGAAAAACGTGAAAAAAGTCACTATTTAACCATATTTGAGGATTTTAACTTCAAATCATAGAGCGAGGTTTCGTATTATTTGGATCCAAGAAAAGACATATGACAATGTTGTTTCCAATACAAATGATAAAAATCAAAGTGTTTTCATTAGAATTAACTAAAATGTTCCTGGTTTTCCGTTTATATTACCGATGGAAGATGTACACGAAAATCGCTCTATTCCGGCTGAAACGTCGATATATGCAATAAAAACAGAACTTCTCCCCTTTTCAATATCTTACTCAGTATTTTAACGAGAAAGAAATAGTTGATTGAAAATGAAGTATTTAAGGTTATTATCTATTCAAATTTGTGTTTGCATCATTTTTATCGTATATATATGAATTAAAACCCATGAACTGAAAATTCACAAAAACGTGGAAAACGGCAAAATATTGCCTAATTCGATGATATTTTGTTTAAATCACATGAAGGAAAAGGAGATGATAAACGTCAAAATATTGCTATATTCGATGATTTTTCGTACGAAACAAAATGCAAGAAAACTTGCTTAAAATGCAATATTATGCTAAATTCTGAGATTTGAAGGCCAAATCACATATCGTGATACTACATGAAATAGTATCGAAATATTGGTAAAAATGAATATATTTTCGTAATATCAAACTACATGAAAAACGTGAAAAAAGTCACTATATAACCATATTTGAGTATTTTAACTTCAAATCATAGAGCGAGGTTTCGTATTATTTAGATCCAAGAAAAGACATATGACAATGTTGTTTCCAATACAAATGATAAAAAACAATGTGTTTTCATTAGAATTAACTATAATGTTCTTGATTTTCCGTTTATATTAACGATGGAAAATGTACACGTAAAACTGCTCTAATCCGGTTGAAACGTCCATATATGCAATAAAAACCAAACTTCTCTGTCTTTTCTTGGAACTAAATAATACGAAACCTCGCTCTATGATTTGAAGTTAAAATCTTCAAATATGGTTATATAGTGACTTTTTTCACGTTTTTCATGTAGTTTGATATTACGTAAATATATTCATTTTTACCAATATTTCGATACTATTTCATGTAGTATCACGATATGTGATTTGGCCTTGAAATCTCAGAATTTCGCATAATATTGCATTTTAAGCAAGTTTTCTTGCATTTTGTTTCGTACGGAAAATCATCGAATTTAGCAATATTTTGACGTTTATCATCCCCTTTTCCTTCATGTGATTTAAACAAAATATCATCGAATTAGGCAATATTTTGCCGTTTTCCATGTTTTTGTGAATTTTCAGTCCATGGGTATTAATTCATATATATACGATATAAATGATGCAAACACATAATTGATTAGATAATAACCTTAAATACTTCATTTTCAATCATCAATTTGTTTCTCGTTAAAATACTGAGTAAGATGTTGAAAAGGGGAGAAGTTCGGTTTTTATTGCATATATCGACGTTTCAGCCGGATTAGAGCTGTTTTACGTGTACATCTTCCCTCGTTAATATAAACGGAAAATCAAGAACATTATAGTTAATTCTAATGAAAACACATTGTTTTTTATCATTTGTATTGGAAACAACATTGTCATATGTCTTTTCTTGGAACTAAATAATACGAAACCTCGCTCTATGATTTGAAGTTAAAATCCTCAAATATGGTTATATAGTGACTTTTTTCATGTTTTTCATGTAGTTTGATATTACGTAAATATATTCATTTTTACCAATATTTCGATACTATTTCATGTAGTATCACGATATGTGATTTGGCCTTCAAATCTCAGAATTTCGCATAATATTGCATTTTAAGCAAGTTTTCTTGCATTTTGCTTCGGACGAAAAATCATCGAATTTAGCAATATTTTAACGTTTATCATCTCCTTTTCCTTCATGTGATTTAAACAAAATATCATCGAATTAGGCAATATTTTTCCGTTTTCCACGTTTTTGTGAATTTTCCGTCCATGGGTATTAATTCATATATATATACGATAAAAATGATGCAAACACATAATTGATTAGATAATAACCTTAAATACTTCATTTTCAATCATCTATTTGTTTCTCGTTAAAATACTGAGTAAGATATTGAAAAGGGGAGAAGTTCGGTTTTTATTGCATATATCGACGTTTCAGCCGGATTAGAGCGGTTTTACGTGTACATCTTCCATCGTTAATATAAACGGAAAATCAAGAACATTATAGTTAATTCTAATGAAAACACATTGTTTTTTATCATTTGTATTGGAAACAACATTGTCATATGTCTTTTCTTGGATTTAAATAATACGAAACCTCGCTCTATGATTTGAAGTTAAAATCCTCAAATATGGTTATATAGTGACTTTTTCACGTTTTTCATGTAGTTTGATATTACGTAAATATATTCATTTTTACCAATATTTCGATACTATTTCATGTAGTATCACGATATGTGATTTGGCCTTCAAATCTCAGAATTTCGCATAATATTGCATTTTAAGCAATTTTCTTGCATTTTGTTTCGTACGAAAAATCATCGAATATAGCAATATTTTGACGTTTATCATCTCCTTTTCCTTCATGTGATTTAAACAAAATATCATCGAATTAGACAATATTTTGCCGTTTTCCACGTTTTTGTGAATTTTCAGTCCATGGGTTTTAATTCATATACATACGATAAAATGATGCAAACACATAATTGATTAGATAATAACCTTAAATACTTCATTTTCAATCATCTATTTGTTTCTCGTTAAAATACTGAGTAAGATATTGAAAAGGGGAGAAGTTCGGTTTTATTGCATATATCGACGTTTCAGCCGGATTAGAGCGGTTTTACGTGTACATCTTCCCTCGTTAATATAAACGGAAAATCAAGAACATTATAGTTAATTCTAATGAAAACACATTGTTTTTTATCATTTGTATTGGAAACAACATTGTCATATGTCTTTTCTTGGAACTAAATAATACGAAACCTCGCTCTATGATTTGAAGTTAAAATCCTCAAATATGGTTATATAGTGACTTTTTTCACGTTTTTCATGTAGTTTGATATTACGTAAATAAATTAATTTTTCCAATATTTCGATACTATTTCATGTAGTATCACGATACGTGATTTGGCCTTCAAATCTCAGAATTTCGCATAATATTGCATTTTAAGCAAGTTTTCTTGCATTTTGCTTCGTACAAAAAATCATCGAATTTAGCAATATTTTAACGTTTATCATCTCCTTTTCCTTCATGAGATTTAAACAAAATATCATCGAATTAGACAATATTTTGCCGTTTTCCACGTTTTTGTGAATTTTCCGTCCATGGTTATTAATTCATATATATATACGATAAAAATGATGCAAACACATAATTGATTAGATAATAACCTTAAATACTTCATTTTCAATCATCTATTTGTTTCTCGTTAAAATACTGAGTAAGATATTGAAAAGGGGAGAAGTTCGGTTTTTATTGCATATATCGACGTTTCAGCCGGATTAGAGCGGTTTTACGTGTACATCTTCCATCGTTAATATAAGCGGAAAATCAAGAACATTATAGTTAATTCTAATGAAAACACATTGTTTTTTATCATTTGTATTGGAAACAACATTGTCATATGTCTTTTCTTGGATCTAAATAATACGAAACCTCGCTCTATGATTTGAAGTTAAAATCCTCAAATATGGTTATATAGTGACTTTTTTCACGTTTTTCATGTAGTTTGATATTACGTAAATATATTCATTTTTACCAATATTTCGATACTATTTCATGTAGTATCACGATATGTGATTTGGCCTTCAAATCTCAGAATTTCGCAAAATATTGCATTTTAAGCAAGTTTTCTTGCATTTTGTTTCGTACGAAAAATCATCGAATATAGCAATATTTTGACGTTTATCATCTCCTTTTCCTTCATGTGATTTAAACAAAATATCATCGAATTAGGCAATATTTTACCGTTTTCCACGTTTTTGTGAATTTTCAGTCCATGGGTTTTAATTCATATATATACGATAAAAATGATGCAAACACATAATTGATTAGATAATAACCTTAAATACTTCATTTTCAATCATCTATTTGTTTCTCGTTAAAATACTGAGTAAGATATTGAAAAGGGGAGAAGTTCGGTTTTTATTGCATATATCGACGTTTCAGCCGGATTAGAGCGGTTTTACGTGTACATCTTCCCTCGTTAATATAAACGGAAAATCAAGAACATTATTGTTAATTCTAATGAAAACACATTGTTTTTTATCATTTGTATTGGAAACAACATTGTCATATGTCTTTTCTTGGAACTAAATAATACGAAACCTCGCTCTATGATTTGAAGTTAAAATCCTCAAATATGGTTATATAGTGACTTTTTTCACGTTTTTCATGTAGTTTGATATTACGTAAATATATTCATTTTTACCAATATTTCGATACTATTTCATGTAGTATCACGATACTGTGATTTGGCCTTCAAATCTCAGAATTTCGCATAATATTGCATTTTAAACAAGTTTTTTTGCATTTTGCTTCGTACGAAAAATCATTGAATTTAGCAATATTTTAACGTTTATCATCTCCTTTTCCTTCATGTGATTTAAACAAAATATCATCGAATTAGGCAATATTTTGCCGTTTTCCACGTTTTTGTGAATTTTCCGTCCATGGGTATTAATTCATATATATATACGATAAAAATGATGCAAACACATAATTGATTAGATAATAACCTTAAATACTTCATTTTCAATCATCTATTTGTTTCTCGTTAAAATACTGAGTAAGATATTGAAAAGGGGAGAAGTTCGGTTTTTATTCCATATATCGACGTTTCAGCCGGATTAGAGCGGTTTTACGTGTACATCTTCCCTCGTTAATATAAACGGAAAATCAAGAACATTATAGTTAATTCTAATGAAAACACATTGTTTTTTATCATTTGTATTGGAAACAACATTGTCATATGTCTTTTTCTTGGAACTAAATAATACGAAACCTCGCTCTATGATTTGAAGTTAAAATCCTCAAATATGGTTATATAGTGACTTTTTTCACGTTTTTCATGTAGTTTGATATTACGTAAATAAATTAATTTTTACCAATATTTCGATACTATTTCATGTAGTATCACGATACGTGATTTGGCCTTCAAATCTCAGAATTTCGCATAATATTGCATTTTAAGCAAGTTTTCTTGCATTTTGCTTCGTACAAAAAATCATCGAATTTAGCAATATTTTAACGTTTATCATCTCCTTTTCCTTCATGAGATTTAAACAAAATATCATCGAATTAGGCAATATTTTGCCGTTTTTCCACGTTTTTGTGAATTTTCCGTCCATGGGTATTAATTCATATATATATACGATAAAAATGATGCAAACACATAATTGATTAGATAATAACCTTAAATACTTCATTTTCAATCATCTATTTGTTTCTCGTTAAAATACTGAGTAAGATATTGAAAAGGGGAGAAGTTCGGTTTTTATTGCATATATCGACGTTTCAGCCGGATTAGAGCGGTTTTACGTGTACATCTTCCATCGTTAATATAAGCGGAAAATCAAGAACATTATAGTTAATTCTAATGAAAACACATTGTTTTTTATCATTTGTATTGGAAACAACATTGTCATATGTCTTTTCTTGGATCTAAATAATACGAAACCTCGCTCTATGATTTGAAGTTAAAATCCTCAAATATGGTTATATAGTGACTTTTTTCACGTTTTTCATGTAGTTTGATATTACGTAAATATATTCATTTTTACCAATATTTCGATACTATTTCATGTAGTATCACGATATGTGATTTGGCCTTCAAATCTCAGAATTTCGCATAATATTGCATTTTAAGCAAGTTTTCTTGCATTTTGTTTCGTACGAAAAATCATCGAATATAGCAATATTTTGACGTTTATCATCTCCTTTTCCTTCATGTGATTTAAACAAAATATCATCGAATTAGGCAATATTTAGCCGTTTTCCACGTTTTTGTGAATTTTCAGTCCATGGGTATTAATTCATATATATATACGATAAAAATGATGCAAACACATAATTGATTAGATAATAACCTTAAATACTTCATTTTCAATCATCTATTTGTTTCTCGTTAAAATACTGAGTAAGATATTGAAAAGGGGAGAAGTTCGGTTTTTATTGCATATATCGACGTTTCAGCCGGATTAGAGCGGTTTTACGTGTACATCTTCCCTCGTTAATATAAACGGAAAATCAGAGAACATTATAGTTAATTCTAATGAAAACACATTGTTTTTTATCATTTGTATTGGAAACAACATTGTCATATGTCTTTTCTTGGAACTAAATAATACGAAACCTCGCTCTATGATTTGAAGTTAAAATCCTCAAATATGGTTATATAGTGACTTTTTTCACGTTTTTCATGTAGTTTGATATTACGTAAATAAATTAATTTTTACCAATATTTCGATACTATTTCATGTAGTATCACGATACGTGATTTGGCCTTCAAATCTCAGAATTTCGCATAATATTGCATTTTAAGCAAGTTTTCTTGCATTTTGCTTCGTACAAAAAATCATCGAATTTAGCAATATTTTAACGTTTATCATCTCCTTTTCCTTCATGTAGATTTAAACAAAATATCATCGAATTAGGCAATATTTTGCCGTTTTCCACGTTTTTGTGAATTTTCCGTCCATGGGTAATAATTCATATATATATACGATAAAAATGATGCAAACACATAATTGATTAGATAATAACCTTAAATACTTCATTTTCAATCATCTATTTGTTTCTCGTTAAAATACTGAGTAAGATATTGAAAAGGGGAGAAGTTCGGTTTTTATTCCATATATCGACGTTTCAGCCGGATTAGAGCGGTTTTACGTGTACATCTTCCCTCGTTAATATAAACGGAAAATCAAGAACATTATAGTTAATTCTAATGAAAACACATTGTTTTTTATCATTTGTATTGGAAACAACATTGTCATATGTCTTTTCTAGGAACTAAATAATACGAAACCTCGCTCTATGATTTGAAGTTAAAATCTTCAAATATGGTTATATAGTGACTTTTTTCACGTTTTTCATGTAGTTTGATATTACGTAATATATATTCATTTTTACCAATATTTCGATACTATTTCATGTAGTATCACGATATGTGATTTGGCCTTGCAAATCTCAGAATTTCGCATAATATTGCATTTTAAGCAAGTTTTCTTGCATTTTGTTTCGTACGGAAAAATCATCGAATTTAGCAATATTTTGACGTTTATCATCTCCTTTTCCTTCATGTGATTTAAACAAAATATCATCGAATTAGGCAATATTTTGCCGTTTTCTACTGTTTTTGTGAATTTTCAGTCCATGGGTATTAATTCATATATATACGATAAAAATGATGCAAACACATTATTGATTAGATAATAACCTTAAATACTTCATTTTCAATCATCTATTTGTTTCTCGGTAAAATACTGAGTAAGATAGTTGAAAAGGGGAGAAGTTCGGTTTTTATTGCATATATCGACGTTTCAGCCGGATTAGAGCGGTTTTACGTGTACATCTTCCCTCGTTAATATAAACGGAAAATCAAGAACATTATAGTTAATTCTAATGAAAACACATTGTTTTTTATCATTTGTATTGGAAACAACATTGTCATATAGTCTTTTCTTGGAACTAAATAATACGAAACCTCGCTCTATGATTTGAAGTTAAAATCCTCAAATATGGTTATATAGTGACTTTTTTCACGTTTTTCATGTAGTTTGATATTACGTAAATATATTCATTTTTACCAATATTTCGATACTATTTCATGTAGTATCACGATATGTGATTTGGCCTTCAAATCTCAGAATTTCGCATAATATTGCATTTTAAGCAAGTTTTCTTGCATTTTGCTTCGTACGAAAAATCATCGAATTTAGCAATATTTTAACGTTTATCATCTCCTTTTCCTTCATGTGATTTAAACAAAATATCATCGAATTAGGCAATATTTTGCCGTTTTCCACGTTTTTGTGAATTTTCCGTCCATGGGCATTAATTCATATATATATACGATAAAAATGATGCAAACACATAATTGATTAGATAATAACCTTAAATACTTCAGTTTTCAATCATCTATTTGTTTCTCGTTAAAATACTGAGTAAGATATTGAAAAGGGGAGAAGTTCGGTTTTTATTGCATATATCGACGTTTCAGCCGGATTAGAGCGGTTTTACGTGTACATCTTCCCTCGTAATTATAAACGGAAAATCAAGAACATTATAGTTAATTCTAATGAAAACACATTGTTTTTTATCATTTGTATTGGAAACAACATTGTCATATGTCTTTTCTTGGAACTAAATAATACGTAACCTCGCTCTATGATTTGAAGTTAAAATCCTCAAATATGGTTATATAGTGACTTTTTTCACGTTTTTCATGTAGTTTGATATTACGTAAATATATTCATTTTTACCAATATTTCGATACTATTTCATGTAGTATCACGATATGTGATTTGGCCTTCAAATCTCAGAATTTCGCATAATATTGCATTTTAAGCAAGTTTTCTTGCATTTTGCTTCGTACAAAAAATCATCGAATTTAGCAATATTTTAACGTTTATCATCTCCTTTTCCTTCATGAGATTTAAACAAAATATCATCGAATTAGGCAATATTTTGCCGTTTTCCACGTTTTTGTGAATTTTCCGTCCATGGGTATTAATTCATATATATATACGATAAAAATGATGCAAACACATAATTGATTAGATAATAACCTTAAATACTTCATTTTCAATCATCTATTTGTTTCTCGTTAAAATACTGAGTAAGATATTGAAAAGGGGAGAAGTTCGGTTTTTATTGCATATATCGACGTTTCAGCCGGATTAGAGCGGTTTTACGTGTACATCTTCCATCGTTAATATAAGCGGAAAATCAAGAACATTATAGTTAATTCTAATGAAAACACATTGTTTTTTATCATTTGTATTGGAAACAACATTGTCATATGTCTTTTCTTGGAACTAAATAATACGAAACCTCGCTCTATGATTTGAAGTTAAAATCCTCAAATATGGTTATATAGTGACTTTTTTCACGTTTTTCATGTAGTTTGATATTACGTAAATATATTCATTTTTACCAATATTTCGATACTATTTCATGTAGTATCACGATATGTGATTTGGCCTTCAAATCTCAGAATTTCGCATAATATTGCATTTTAAACAAGTTTTCTTGCATTTTGCTTCGTACGAAAAATCATTGAATTTAGCAATATTTTAAAGTTTATCATCTCCTTTTCCTTCATGTGATTTAAACAAAATATCATCGAATTAGGCAATATTTTGCCGTTTTCCACGTTTTTGTGAATTTTCCGTCCATGGGCATTAATTCATATATATATATACGATAAAAATGATGCAAACACATAATTGATTAGATAATAACCTTAAATACTTCAGTTTTCAATCATCTATTTGTTTCTCGTTAAAATACTGAGTAAGATATTGAAAAGGGGAGAAGTTCGGTTTTTATTGCATATATCGACGTTTCAGCCGGATTAGAGCGGTTTTACGTGTACATCTTCCCTCGTTAATATAAACGGAAAATCAAGAACATTATAGTTAATTCTAATGAAAACACATTGTTTTTTATCATTTGTATTGGAAACAACATTGTCATATGTCTTTTCTTGGAACTAAATAATACGTAACCTCGCTCTATGATTTGAAGTTAAAATCCTCAAATATGGTTATATAGTGACTTTTTTCACGTTTTTCATGTAGTTTGATATTACGTAAATATATTCATTTTTACCAATATTTCGATACTATTTCATGTAGTATCACGATATGTGATTTGGCCTTCAAATCTCAGAATTTCGCATAATATTGCATTTTAAGCAAGTTTTCTTGCATTTTGCTTCGTACAAAAAATCATCGAATTTAGCAATATTTTAACGTTTATCATCTCCTTTTCCTTCATGAGATTTAAACAAAATATCATCGAATTAGGCAATATTTTGCCGTTTTCCACGTTTTTGTGAATTTTCCGTCCATGGGTATTAATTCATATATATATACGATAAAAATGATGCAAACACATAATTGATTAGATAATAACCTTAAATACTTCATTTTCAATCATCTATTTGTTTCTCGTTAAAATACTGAGTAAGATATTGAAAAGGGGAGAAGTTCGGTTTTTATTGCATATATCGACGTTTCAGCCGGATTAGAGCGGTTTTACGTGTACATCTTCCATCGTTAATATAAGCGGAAAATCAAGAACATTATAGTTAATTCTAATGAAAACACATTGTTTTTTATCATTTGTATTGGAAACAACATTGTCATATGTCTTTTCTTGGAACTAAATAATACGAAACCTCGCTCTATGATTTGAAGTTAAAATCCTCAAATATGGTTATATAGTGACTTTTTTCACGTTTTTCATGTAGTTTGATATTACGTAAATATATTCATTTTTACCAATATTTCGATACTATTTCATGTAGTATCACGATATGTGATTTGGCCTTCAAATCTCAGAATTTCGCATAATATTGCATTTTAAACAAGTTTTCTTGCATTTTGCTTCGTACGAAAAATCATTGAATTTAGCAATATTTTAAAGTTTATCATCTCCTTTTCCTTCATGTGATTTAAACAAAATATCATCGAATTAGGCAATATTTTGCCGTTTTCCACGTTTTTGTGAATTTTCCGTCCATGGGTATTAATTCATATATATATACGATAAAAATGATGCAAACACATAATTGATTAGATAATAACCTTAAATACTTCATTTTCAATCATCTATTTGTTTCTCGTTAAAATACTGAGTAAGATATTGAAAAGGGGAGAAGTTCGGTTTTTATTGCATATATCGACGTTTCAGCCGGATTAGAGCGGTTTTACGTGTACATCTTCCCTCGTTAATATAAACGGAAAATCAAGAACATTATAGTTAATTCTAATGAAAACACATTGTTTTTTATCATTTGTATTGGAAACAACATTGTCATATGTCTTTTCTTGGAACTAAATAATACGTAACCTCGCTCTATGATTTGAAGTTAAAATCCTCAAATATGGTTATATAGTGACTTTTTTCACGTTTTTCATGTAGTTTGATATTACGTAAATATATTCATTTTTACCAATATTTCGATACTATTTCATGTAGTATCACGATATGTGATTTGGCCTTCAAATCTCAGAATTTCGCATAATATTGCATTTTAAGCAAGTTTTCTTGCATTTTGCTTCGTACAAAAAATCATCGAATTTAGCAATATTTTAACGTTTATCATCTCCTTTTCCTTCATGATGATTTAAACAAAATATCATCGAATTAGGCAATATTTTGCCGTTTTCCACGTTTTTGTGAATTTTCCGTCCATGGGTATTAATTCATATATATATACGATAAAAATGATGCAAACACATAATTGATTAGATAATAACCTTAAATACTTCATTTTCAATCATCTATTTGTTTCTCGTTAAAATACTGAGTAAGATATTGAAAAGGGGAGAAGTTCGGTTTTTATTGCATATATCGACGTTTCAGCCGGATTAGAGCGGTTTTACGTGTACATCTTCCATCGTTAATATAAGCGGAAAATCAAGAACATTATAGTTAATTCTAATGAAAACACATTGTTTTTTATCATTTGTATTGGAAACAACATTGTCATATGTCTTTTCTTGGAACTAAATAATACGAAACCTCGCTCTATGATTTGAAGTTAAAATCCTCAAATATGGTTATATAGTGACTTTTTTCACGTTTTTCATGTAGTTTGATATTACGTAAATATATTCATTTTTACCAATATTTCGATACTATTTCATGTAGTATCACGATATGTGATTTGGCCTTCAAATCTCAGAATTTCGCATAATATTGCATTTTAAACAAGTTTTCTTGCATTTTGCTTCGTACGAAAAATCATTGAATTTAGCAATATTTTAAAGTTTATCATCTCCTTTTCCTTCATGTGATTTAAACAAAATATCATCGAATTAGGCAATATTTTGCCGTTTTCCACGTTTTTGTGAATTTTCCGTCCATGGGTAATAATTCATATATATATACGATAAAAATGATGCAAACACATAATTGATTAGATAATTAACCTTAAATACTTCATTTTCAATCATCTATTTGTTTCTCGTTAAAATACTGAGTAAGATATTGAAAAGGGGAGAAGTTCGGTTTTTATTCCATATATCGACGTTTCAGCCGGATTAGAGCGGTTTTACGTGTACATCTTCCCTCGTTAATATAAACGGAAAATCAAGAACATTATAGTTAATTCTAATGAAAACACATTGTTTTTTATCATTTGTATTGGAAACAACATTGTCATATGTCTTTTCTTAGGAACTAAATAATACGAAACCTCGCTCTATGATTTGAAGTTAAAATCTTCAAATATGGTTATATAGTGACTTTTTTCACGTTTTTCATGTAGTTTGATATTACGTATATATATTCATTTTTACCAATATTTCGATACTATTTCATGTAGTATCACGATATGTGATTTGGCCTTGAAATCTCAGAATTTCGCATAATATTGCATTTTAAG